>NC_072456.1:26133562-26201062 GCF_027596085.1 Anoplopoma fimbria
CAGACAATAAATACACATACTATACAACTACACAGACAATAAATACACATACTATACAACTACACAGACAATAAATACACATACTATACAACTACACAGACAATAAATACACATACTATACAACTACACAGACAATAAATACACATACTATACAACTACACAGACAATAAATACACATACTATACAACTACACAGACAATAAATACACATACTATACAACTACACAGACAATAAATACACATACTATACAACTACACAGACAATAAATACACATACTATACAACTACACAGACAATAAATACACATACTATACAACTACACAGACAATAAATACACATACTATACAACTACACAGACAATAAATACACATACTATACAACTACACAGACAATAAATACACATACTATACAACTACACAGACAATAAATACACATACTATACAACTACACAGACAATAAATACACATACTATACAACTACACAGACAATAAATACACATACTATACAACTACACAGACAATAAATACACATACTATACAACTACACAGACAATAAATACACATACTATACAACTACACAGACAATAAATACACATACTATACAACTACACAGACAATAAATACACATACTATACAACTACACAGACAATAAATACACATACTATACAACTACACAGACAATAAATACACATACTATACAACTACACAGACAATAAATACACATACTATACAACTACACAGACAATAAATACACATACTATACAACTACACAGACAATAAATACACATACTATACAACTACACAGACAATAAATACACATACTATACAACTACACAGACAATAAATACACATACTATACAACTACACAGACAATAAATACACATACTATACAACTACACAGACAATAAATACACATACTATACAACTACACAGACAATAAATACACATACTATACAACTACACAGACAATAAATACACATACTATACAACTACACAGACAATAAATACACATACTATACAACTACACAGACAATAAATACACATACTATACAACTACACAGACAATAAATACACATACTATACAACTACACAGACAATAAATACACATACTATACAACTACACAGACAATAAATACACATACTATACAACTACACAGACAATAAATACACATACTATACAACTACACAGACAATAAATACACATACTATACAACTACACACAACTACACAATAAATACACATACTATACAACTACACAGACAATAAATACACATACTATACAACTACACAGACAATAAATACACATACTATACAACTACACAGACAATAAATACACATACTATACAACTACACAGACAATAAATACACATACTATACAACTACACAGACAATAAATACACATACTATACAAGTTGGTGTTCAAAACACAAAATATACTAAAAAACCTTCTTGTTTGTTTTTGTGCTCTTTACAACCTACACATGTGTATTGTGTCATCTAAATGGGGTAAAGTAAAAACCCTGAAAAGCTTATTAATTGGTCCTATGCAACCCATAAAAGTGTTGTGTTTGTTACTATAATGAATCTTGCCTTTTATAAAACATTTGCTCACTTTTAAAGGGGAACTGCAGCGGTTTAGAAGTGCACTTTTAATAATGTTGGGATGAAAAGACAGCTTAAAAAAAGAACTTGAACTCTTGATGTTAAGTCCCATCATGCAACTTGTTGGTTTCCTGTCTCACATCTGATAAACTCCAGCATGCATGTTTTCTGTTACAACATTTTCAAGCACAAGACGAGATAACCTTGATGACCCCTTGATGACACAAACCAGACTTGATGCTGTACAGATGTTTCACAAGGCTCAGGAATAAACCATAAACCATAACTAGAAATGTGTAAATTTGCTGTGATGCACCTTTTAAGAGTCATCAATACGTGTTCCCTCTTAGATCCTCCAGGAGATCCGTAACCGGACCATCAGGACCGTGTGCCGGCAGAAGAACATGCCCCACAGCGTGTGGTCCCTGAGCCCGCTGCAGAGGAAGACGCTGCTGCAGCACGTCCTGGTGAACGACCAGTACCGCTTCCTCTACTGCTACGTCCCCAAGGTGGCCTGCTCCAACTGGAAGCGGGTGCTGAAGGTCCTGAACGGCGCCCTGGAGAACGTGGACGTCAGCGTCAAGATGGACCACCGCAGCGACCTTCTGTTCTTGTCGTCCCTCAAACCCGAGGAGATCCGCTACCGCCTCAAGCACTACTTCAAGTTCATGTTCGTGCGGGAGCCGATGGAGCGGCTTCTCTCCGCGTACCGGAACAAGTTCGGGGAGATCGAGTCCTACCAGAAGAAGTACGGCGTGGAGATCGTGACGAGGTACAGAAAAGGCCTCACCAAGGAGGCCACGTCCGTTAAAGGCGACGACGTGACGTTCGGCGAGTTCGCCCGCTACCTGCTGGACGAGGACTCGGAGCGCATGAACGAGCACTGGATGCCGGTGTACAACCTGTGCCAGCCCTGCGCCGTGTCCTACGACTTCATCGGCTCCTACGAGCGTCTGGAGAGCGACTCGGATTACGTGCTCCAGCGCGTCGGGGCGCCCCCTCACGTCCGCTTCCCGGAGCGGCAGACGTGGTACAAGCCGGTTACCACGGAGACGCTGCACTATTATCTGTGCAGTTTACCTCAGAAGCTGCTGAGGGAACTGCTGCCCAAGTACATTCTAGACTTCTCCCTCTTCGCTTACACTCTCCCCAACACAACCACTGAGCACTGCCGCCATTAAATGTGATGAGATTATAATTTTTTTATAGAGAATCATTTTTTTAAACTATTTTTTAAATCCCTAGGGAAGAAGCAGTATTTTCATAGCTGTTACACATTTTTACCTGAGATATTTCATTAAAAGAAAATTGACTATGAAACCACTAAAGCTTGAAATCAGCTGAAGACAAAGATTTAAAAAAAGAAAATAACCTGTAAAATCGCTTCCATTTCAACGTTTTCCTGTCATGCACTGTTACAGTAAACGAACCAATTCAGTATATAAATAATGATGTAAATAAGGTTGCAAGACCAAATTGTATTTTCTTGTTTCTTCATCCACATGTCGGAGAAGTCGACGGGTTTATAGCTTCAGTGGTTATTCAGTGGTTTAGCGGGCTAAAACACAAACCATACACTCAGAGTTTTATGGTTTTAAATCAAGCGTTGTGTGCTTTTGTTTCACGTCACATCCTCTCCTCTCCATCCGTCTCCCATCTTTCCTAATGTTCGGACAATTTACCTCGTAATAAAACAGAAGATAAAGTTCAGCGATCATCACTGCAATTCATGTCATTTTTGAATCGCTTTATTTTATGAATAATTTAATAATTTAAACATTTTAGAAAAAAAAACATGAAGCATAATACACATAACCACAGGGTTGAACAAATACTGTTTTTGCTACATATATGAGGTTATAGTTAAATTCATTTCAGGAGAGCTAACTCTCAAAGCTGGAGCCTCATTTTACTGTGTAACGTACCGACAGAGACGACATTTGGCATCCAGTTATGTGAGTGGAATCAACGAGACGTTAATATAAAAAATACAAAAATGTGTTTGAATGTTCGCATGGTCATTAGTTTCAGTAAACACCCAGGCATGATTTCACCACAGGTCGCTGCAGGATAATTAATGCAGAGACTTACGGAGGCCTTCACAGTTCATGTCCGGACCCAAACCTTTAAAGTTTCTAGTGGTTTCTGACTCATCAGATCCTTCACTTGTCTGTCTCTCTAGTCGTTAATCCTTGAAGCTCACACTTCTGAAAAGAGAAAGAAAAAGA
The DNA here is from genome assembly GCF_027596085.1 of Anoplopoma fimbria. Classification (NCBI taxonomy): domain Eukaryota; kingdom Metazoa; phylum Chordata; class Actinopteri; order Perciformes; family Anoplopomatidae; genus Anoplopoma; species Anoplopoma fimbria. The sequence goes on from NC_072456.1 coordinate 26,137,391, forward strand.
TTTGTTAGAGATTTTCATGAAATAAGGCAGATACATTTTTTTACATTTAAAAACAGTTATTGCTCATTATTTTTGCTTTTTTTAAAATCAAAAATCTGTGCTTCTGTTTTTAACTTGGACCCTATTTTCCCACGTTTTTCTAGTATTGAGCGAGAACTTTGACACAAAAAGATGGGAAAATATGGTCCAGGTTGAAACACCGGCTAAATTCCTGGACTGAAAATCAAAATCAACAAGCCCTAAAAAAGCCGAATCCTTTTCCTGTCCAAAGCCTTACCTGTCGGCTGACTTGTCGGCTGACTTGTCGGTGGAGCGGTTGAGACTTCGGAGGATGGAGCGGTCTGAGGAGGTGTGGGGAGAACCGGAGGAAGCGTCGAGGGACAACGAGCTCTGCAGCGACGAGAACGACACTCCCTGTCTGCGCATCTCCTGAACTGCTCGTTCACTGAAGACAGAGAGACAATTAAACAATCACAAAATTATATTTTTGTTTCTGCTGTATCGTTACATCCTTGTAACTAAAACATGTATTTAAGTACTTACTTGTTAATGATTGTAAGACTTTTGATAATCAATTCAGTTGTTTGAGTCTTTTGTTCTTCAAAAGAGTCATTGGTTGCAGAATCTGACGTGAACATTTGCAGTTATTTTGGTATGTATTATATGTAAATAAGTGGAATATCTTTACCAGTTATTCAAAAAAGTAGTTTTATTTTCAACAAACTTAATAACAACAAAGTTTCCAGCCGCAAGAGGACTTTTTTCACTGGTTAACAAAAAATAAGAGATCCTGATGATATGCTACTTCAGAGATCTGACGTTAAAGGGATAGTTTGGATGTTTAGAAGTGTGTTTGTATGAGGTACTTCTCCATAGTCAGTGTTTTACTACAGTAGATGGAGTTTAGAGAAACTCCAGCACGGGAGCAAATCAATGTTCTGCTGTGGACGTATTTTAAACACCTAAAAGAATCAATATCAGTTTAAGTGAACGCTATATTTAGAATATTTTCACCTCTTTATCTTGCTGTCAGACAGACCTTTATGACGGGGAACTGAAGCAGTTATCTACGCTCTCTACAAACACACCAGACTTTATTGACAAAAACTGTTTATTTTACCTCTCAGAACACAGTCTACGGGTCTACTGCTGCCTTGTTTGACTAGTTTGTTTGTGTGACTTTGGTGTTTTTTAAGGTTAGTTTGTATTCAACAAAATCACACAATAACACAAACCAAGTTATCTAGGCAGTCGACCAGCAACGTTGGTATTTCTTTGGTGTTTCAGTTCCATGTCAATCTAAATATAGCAAACACTTAAACTGGTATTGATTTTTTAAAGGTCGCTAAAATACTGCTTCTACAAACTGGACTTCAAAAAATAGGAACAATCTCTTTAAGAAAGTCTATTTTTGCAGCCTCTTCAAGCGAAAGACTAGCTTATATTAAGAAGTAAACTAGTTTGTTGCATCAACTACGCTACTTATGTAGTTGTATGGCTATAAAATACATTATAACTTTAGAATAGTTGAGTTACATCCCAAAGTTAGTATGAAATACCTTTTTGTGGTGATAACAACAGATCTACTTTGTGTCAAACTTCCAGTTTTGGCTCTACTACATATAAATAATGCCGGGTTAGGAGTTGAAAAGTCAGCTCACCGTTCAAAGCGCTCACTGGTCAACTGTCTTTTCAGAACGTCCATCTCCGTCTGCAGCTGAGAGACTTTGCCGCGGAGCTGAGACACCTCCCTGGTATGCTCCACGCTGAGTGCATTCACACACAAATCATCATCAACAAATTGTTAAAAAAAAAAGGGCATTTATTTATTCAAGTCGTTCAGCTCGAGCCAACATGTTGGATTCGTTTACGTTTTGCTGTCAGCCAGGGTCAGCCGATCACGCAGGACCTTCAGGTCCGACTCTCTCTCGCTGGCTGTCAGGTGGGTTTGGAACTCCTTGTGCCGATTGGTGGAGAGAAGAGTCTCGAGGTTACGGACAGTCAGCCTCTCACTGGCCAGTTGTTTCTTAAGAAGCTCCGCCTCCGACCGAACATCCTCCAGTTCTCCCGTGACCTAGAAGACATGGTTTTATTTACAGAGAGCAGAAATAACTGCTTAACTACAAGCTTAAACCTACAGCTGAATGAAACCAGAGCACAACAAAGGTAAAGTTACTAAAAGGAACTTTTAATTTGTGTTCATTTTGTCGGTCAAAAGTGGAAGTGTTTCCAAAAAACAGACTCTCTTTAGAAAACCTCTTATTTTAATGCGGTAGGGTCTGACAGTCTGTCCCTCTCAGTCCTGGTTCTGGTTCCCCAATTCCTGGGTCTGTCCACAGTGGACTGGTCTCTGCTGGAGTCTGAGCTGAAGGAGTTTCTGGTGAACCTGCATGATTTCATCTGGTTTCTCCAGATTCCGACCCGGTGGCTCCGATGACGAGCTTTAAGAATAACTTTATAGAAACAGACGATCTTCTCTCTGATGGTCTGGTTTACTGATGGAGGTCTATAGAGGATCAGGACTAAACTGAGACTGGTTCAGAACCAGTTAAAAGTTCCTCACAGTAACTTTAAGCCAAAGCAGCGGGCCTCACCCTCTCGAGGTCCATGCTCCTGGAGGTCAGCTGACGTACGGTGAGCTCCTTTCCAGAGTCCAGCTTGACACACAGCTCCCTGACGGATGCCAGATCGGAGAGGAGAGCCGCCTTCTCCTCCTGTGTTTTGTGGAGCTCCTCCTCTAGCCGGGACATCCCGCGCACCAGCGACGATACCTGGGCCTCGTAAGCATGCAGGGCCTGTGTGTGCTTTGGGAAATCGGCGGAGTGAAAGGTATATTCATCAGAAACGTGAAAGAAAGACTTAACACCTCTGAATTTCTTTACTCTTTACTGTTGACCTTGACCATCCCACGTCTCACCTGTTGGATTTCTCTCCCCTGGTGGCCGACAGTGTCACGCAGGTGTCTGCGTTCGGTGTCTGAAGAGAGCAGCTCCAGGCGGATGGAGTTATTCAGACCTTCGGCCTGCTGCAACTTCTGCTCCCGCTCCTCCACCTCCGTGTGGGCCATCCTGAAACGGTCCAGCAGGTCCCTGTTCTCCTGCTCCTGTTGGGGGTCAACACCAAGAGGTCAGCCAGCAAGACAGGAGGCTGTATAGGGCCTTAAAAACAGCTACTGGAGTATAGTTTTCTCTTGCCTTTGTGGCCATCAGTTTCTCTATCCTGGACACTTCAGAAATGTAAGAGTGGACCCTCATTTTCAGCTCATCCTTCTCGTGCAACGCCTCCTCCATCTCCACATGAACAGCCTGCACAAACACAACAACAGTGTTAATTCCTCCTCGTTTCCTTCTTTATTCTCTTGTTATATAACGACAGTACGCTTCATGACATACTTGGTTCTCTCGGGTCATCGTAACCAGGTCCTCTTGCAGCCTCCTGTTCTCTCTGACTGTGACTTCTTTGTCTCTCCTGAGTCCGGCCAGCTCCTCGTGACCGGCGTCCAGCTGCCTCCTCAGGCTGGCTATCTCCCTCTCGCGGCTGTTTAACGCCCCCTGCAGCTGACTGCAAGGATCACACCGTTAACACGTCAGCTTACTATATAAAAACCAATGCAGAGCTTTGAGAGCACAATACTCACGCTAGCGAGGTGTCCATGTTTGTGACTGTGAGTCTCACATCTGCAAGAGTCTTTTCCTGTGTAAATATCAAGTTATTATGCCTCATTAGTACTCTTTAAGCACAACTCATCATCCTTTTCAATAGATAGGTTGAAAATTCTATCTGAATACAATTCTCACTTTTCCATGAAAATGCATTTTTGCTCAGAAAGAGCACTGTGGATTTTGTCCGCACATCACTTACTGTACATTGGAATTGCTTAAAGGGGAGACCTTTTCATAGCCAGTATGAACAGGAGGAAAGCTTTCATGGGTTAATGACCTGTTTCATTGTACATATGGGCATGCGAGTATTGTTTTCATACAGACTTGGATACATTTAAACATATCCTTTAACAAAAGCTATGAATCTTGCGGTTTGTTGTTGGTGGTTACCTTTTTAGACAGGTCCTCCTGGATCTCAACCAATTTTTCAGTCTTTTGATCCACCTCGTCCTGCAGAACATCCTTCTCTCTGTCCAAAGCAGAGATGGACTTCTGAAGAGAAGCCACGTCATCCTTGTGCTTTGAGCCCCGCTGACTCAGCTCCCCTGTCAGACAAAAACAGAACAGCCCCCAAAAAAACATAAATATAACAAGACAAAACCAACTGAGACGTTCCATCCTGAACCTCGTAAAAAATGCACAGATATTCACCTATCGTCCCCTCCAGTTCCTGAATATGCTGATGGGCAGCATGCAGCTCGTTCATCTTCACAGACAGCCTATGTTGGGTATCAGACAGAGACTGCTCCATCTGCTCCTGTAGCAGCCTACAAACAAACAAGAAGCCCTGATCATTTTCAGGATATGCATTTTTTACGAGTATATTTTGCAGCAGAATGATGGGGCCAAAAGCTCAGTGGATGTGGATACTGCAGATATACAATATATCCTCATATTATTCATTTTCTATGGTCTGAGCTCTGCACACTGTTAGGCTCCAGATTGTTTATTTCTCTTGAAGTCAATGTTTTGAATCTGTATGTGAAAGGGAATACATGCATTTCTTCTAGATCAACAGTTAAGTTTATTACTGCCTGTATGTTGCACTGGAATATTTTTGCCTGGATGTTTACTCACTTGGTCCCTCTGCCAAAATGTTAATGATGTTTTTTTTATCAACACGAACCTCAGCGCGTTGGACTCGGCCCTCTGGTGAGACACCTCCTCTGCATTCTGGACCAGAGCGACGGACCGAACCTTCAGCTCCTCCTCAGCAGCCTCCCTGTTCTCCTTCAGCAGACACACCTGTGAACGCAGCTCCAGCCTCTCGCGCTCCAACTGCACCCAAAAGATCAAGATACAGCAACTCAAAACCCATTTAAGATCAAAGTCACAGTAGTGACCATTACATAATAACCGTTTCCTGGGACATTTCAGACTATGAGCACACTTTTGAAGAGATGATTAAAATATCCTCCAGGCTTACACTCTTAACGGCATTCTCCAGGTCGAGAATCCTCCTCTCCTCCGTCTGTCTGTCTGTGAGGGCTGAAGTCTGGGCAACCTGCAAAAACGTTTGTATGTGTTAGGCTGAACACGTATAAATTATAAAACTAGTTAATCTTATTAAATGGTATAATACTAATATTATCAGTGTAGCCTGATCTTTATCTGCAACTGTGCGGATATACTGACATTAAACACAATTATTAGATATGCAAAAGAAAGGAGCGGCACAGCATTCAATATAGATTTAGTATTTGAATGTCAAAGCTTTAAAGCTTAGAACTATTCGATACAGCCTGAAAATGATGGTTTTTGAATTAGAAATGAAACTGAAACTTGAAATGAAACTGAAACTTGAAATGAAACTGAAAAATGGCCAAGATGATTACTTCTTCTTTTGTCCAAACAACAATCTATAACCAAATATCTTCAATTTACTACAAAAGAAAAACAGCTCATATTCACACTTTTTTTTAACTGAGTGAAATGATCAAACAATTACCAAATCTTACTGATTAACTTTTGGTTTATGCGATTTCCTGACAGCTCTAGATTCCAGCAAATTAAAAATATGCTAAACTCTGCATCATTACAGTCAGCATGTTAACTATAACTAACTGACAGAATCAATAACAACACTTTTGGTTACAGCCTGACCAATAGTGTGTATATATTACAGAACTGGATGTGTACTATAAGAAATTGTATTTTACTGTTGACAAGCCAACTTATCTCTGAACCATAATGAAGCACATAAATGATGCACACCGTGACAGAGAACTAACCTTTACTCTCTCCATCAGCGTCTCTCTTTCTGCAGCCATCTGCTGGATTCTGATTTCTGCCTGTTTGATCTCCTCCTTCATTTCCATGAGGTCAGCTGACGTGTCGGTTCTACGAGACAGCTTTAACTCCTCCTGAGCCTGAGAGGACAAAAACATTTGGTCCTCAAAAGTGTTTAAGGAAGTTTCTCACATGGTGGAGTAAAGTTTATAAAACTCACTTGTTTTAAGAGGGTTTTGAATCGATCTCTCTCTGAGCTGAGGCCCTTCACGTTGATCTGGATGTCCTCCATGTGCTTCTCAAAGTCCAGCAGAGCCGCCTTCAGCTCGTCTCTTTCCTTCACTAAACGAAGCAGCTCCGTCTCGGCAACACCCCCCTGAAAATTTGACGCCATTATCAGTTTTATGAAGATCATCTGAAAAAAGCTGTTAAACTAAATAGTAAGCATGTTTCTTCTTGTCGTCTCGTACCCTCGTTGCTTTGGACTGAGGACTCCTTCCCCTGAGTGGACTACGACTGGGGCTTGAATCCGGACTACCCGCCCCTCTGGTTCTTTTGTAGCGTTCAGCCTCCTGTCGATAGTAATCCCTCTCCTCCTCTAGACTCTTGACAAACGCATCCAGCCGTGACGGGGAGCGTTCCCTTCCACAGACACCATGTTTAGCCCGCATGGCCTCCAACTCCAACACCAGGCCTTTGTCTAGGAACAAGTCAGTAACACACTAATGTAGGGTTGTGACAAATAAGCTTCATTCATAATGTTGACATTTGAAAGTGGTGCAGCTTATTTCTTTTCTTTCTTTTTCTGCATGTCTAGTCATTCAGTTTAAAGCTGCTATTTCTGCAAGGTTGCAGATAAAGATCCGGTTGGGATCTACAGAAACATTGCTTGCAATAGTCCAGGGGTTCTCAACCTTTTGTAAATTGAGGCCAACTACTCATTGTTACAAAATTTCCGAGGACCACCATCCCAAATTAATGAGAAAAAAAAGAAACATAACAAAAAATGACAAAAAAATACTTTATTACTATAATGACTAAAATAATTGATGAATCCAAATGAAGTGTAATCAGGGTCATATTTTCCTCACCACACAAATAACCTAAAAATGTAATTACATCTAACCATTTGGCCAGGGCACTTCGCACCGACATTTCTTTTTCTTTTTATGTTGACAAAACTGACAAATGAATCACTGTTTTTTAATTGAAGTTCCGAGAATTCTCTTTTTCTGGGTGATGTCACAGAATATGACTATACGTTTGTAGCTTCATTCAGAAACCTCAATAGAAGCTTTGAATGGTAAAAAAACAAACAAACTTAGTATAGCCCTACACTAATGTAAAAAATGTAAAGCTGCTGTACGGAAAGGTTTCAACAGTTGCTTACCGGCTGCCATCGTTTTCTCCATTTTGTCCTGCAGTCTGAGTTTCTCCTCCTCCAGGAAATTCAGCAGTCCCTCCATCTTCTCGTTCTGCTCTTTGAGCTCCACCATCTGGTCTCTGAGTCGGTCTTTTTCAAAGTCACCTTCGGACTGCTCCTTGATTCAATCGTTTCCAACAGATTATGTTTTTAGCTTGTGTAACAACACAGGGCAGATATTTGGCAACCGTTTATGTTCACTGAAGAATGTCAGTTATATACTTAAGGTTAGTAGTATTCCAATAAAAAAACTATAAAGTGAATAGAGTATTAAACAGAACATACCATTCTCAATTTTGTGATAATATCCTCCAAGTCTTCAATGATTATCTGTTGCCTTTGAATTTCTTTCTGTTGAGGAAAAAAGTTTGAGGTTTGTTTCACTCATTCACACTTTAACATATTATTTATAGTATGTGTTAATAGCAAAGTAATGTTTGTTAGTATATTACAAGCAGAATTAATATGTAACATGATGTCTTTCGTTCAGCTTTCTCATATTCTTACTTTAGTTTCTTGCAGCTCCATGTCGGCGGTTTCCAACACGTGCTCCTTGTCCATCTCCAGCCGCTTCGCCAGGTCGTCTATGTGCGTCAGCTCTTCACAAAGTTCCAGGTTCTTTAAAGACAGATTGGCCACTTCGTTGGAGGCGTCCTTCTTCTTCTCCTGCAGTGCATTAACCTTCTGATCCAGAGTCCTGTTGGTCTCCTGTAGATACTCAATCTATGGAACACAAAGAAAGCAAATGAGGGTCAGCAGACAGCAGGGTGGCTTCTTACAACCAAGCAGACCACTTTTCTTCCAGAGGAACTGGGCTCAAGAACAAGTTTACCAATCTGATGAAGGATCTCTGAGCACCTCTTGTTCCAGAAAAATGCATTTATACATCAGGGTAAATTTTTCTGTGTGACTGCGACGCTTGCCTGAAGGTTAAGATGGGCGATCAGTTTCTCGTTGCTGTTGTTCTGAGCCTCGAGAGAAATCACATCATGAGGTCGACCCCCGTGAAGAGCACGATTCATCCGCTCAATCTCTTTGTCCCTCTCCTCCACCTTAAAGAGGTGTTTAGAAAATGGTTTTAATAACATTAAACATGTCACAGTATTTAATGCTACAAGTTTAATTGATCTCTTACCTTTGTGTTTAAGTGTTTTATATATTCTTGAGCGTTATCCAGGTCTAGTTTGACCTTTATGATGTCTTCCTGTAGCTCATGAATTCTACAAATAAAAAAATTACAGCAAGTCAAGACAGAGGCTGAAGCAATAATGCAAATGCAAGCATCTAACATAACAATCGAGTGGTTACCAACTCTCTCAATACTAAAGCTCGGCCGTCACAAAAAGAAAACAGACCTTCCATCAGCCATCTGCAGCAGGTCGGCTATATACGGATCATCAGGCTGCGACACAGGATAAGCTGCTCTAGAGGAGGAAGGTGTGAGCTCATCAATCTGCATCCTCTGTCGTCTGAAAGGGATGCTGCGCTTCTTTCCACCTGTGAGTGTTTGCGAGAGGAAAGGAGGATCAAATTCATAAATTATGGTTTACTTTTAATTTTTGATTGTTCTTTAAAGTCTACCAAAGCCACACGTCACTTCCGGTGTGTTGCAATAGATCTAAGGTCAGACCCCTTGGCTTTACCTGGCGTCTGCACCACCGCCTGCATGTTCTTCTCCTGCAGCTGTTGGATGCGCTCAGCTTTAGCCTTGCTGTCCTTCTCCAAGCAGCGAACTTTGTGCACATACTGATTATTTAAGAACTTCAGGTCAGTTGTGTCATGGTCCAGTTTTCTTATGTGGGTCTTGAGCTCTAAACCAAGACAGGATTGTGTCAAACCAGTTTTGTGTGTGTGAGTGTGTGTCAAGGATGTAAAAAAACATTTCAGATTATACTGAGGATGGATATCACAGCTCACCTCTGCTGACGCGATCCTTCTCCTCCTTCAGCTTGAGAAGTTCGAGGTGCAGCTCATTGTTCTCCCTGATCACTCGGGCATTCTCCGCCCTGTACGGCTCCAGAAGAGCGTCAAAGTTTCGAGTTTCTTTCTCAGTTTTCCCTGCTGACAGTTTGACATTGCGCAGGCTTTCGGTTGTGTGGACCAGGTCGCTGTAACACAGAGGAAGACAAGTCTGAGCAACATATCATCATCTTTAATTGACTGACATTAAAGGGATAGTTTGATTGTTTGCAGTCGGGTTGTATGAAGTTCTTCTCCATAATCAGTATATTGCCTACAGTAGATGGAGTTTGGAGAAACAGACAGGAGTACCAACAAGAAAGCAAAGCAATGTACTGCTGTGAATGTATTTTAGACACCTAAAAAAAACAATATCAGTTTTACTTACCGCTTTACTTGACATCAGACAGCCCTTTCTGACGAGGAACTTAAGGCGTTATCTAGGCTCTCTTCAAATCCACCAGACTCCATTTATAAAAACAGTAATTTAACCTCACAGAACACAGGAGTTGCTGGTCCAACACTGCCTTGATCGGTTAGTTTGTTTGTGCTGTTGTTTGACTTTGGTGTTTTATAGAATAAGTTCAGATCCATCAAAGTCACAAAATAACACAAAACTAACTAAGAGATCAGAGCAGTGGTAGACCAGCAACTCCTGTGTTACGTGAGGTAAAATTACTGTTTTTATCAATGTAGTCTTGTGGCTTTGAAGAGACAGAGCAGAAGTGATGAAAAATATTCTAAATATAGCATTCATTGAAACTAATCCACAGCAGTACATTACTTTGCTCCTGTCTCTTTCTCCAAACTCCATCTACTGTAGTAAAACACTGACTTTGGAGAAGTACCTCATACAACCACACTTCAAAATATAACCCCAAAGACTACCCCTTTAAGGGATGAAAGACAGCAGGTGCAGACGGATTAGAGCTTTCACCTGAATAGTTTCTCCACCAGCGGCAGTGACTCTATTCCCAGTGGCTGTCGGTAGCCCAGCTGATCCAGACGTTTCCTCAGATTGACGAACTTCCTCTCTGCGTTGTTGTTCATGGTTGTGGCACAGAAGTAACCTAGACACAAACGGGGAAATGAGCTTTGCAATGACGTGGAATTAATAATAAGAATAATGTTCTTCCATGTGCAAAACAAAAAAATAAAATAAATAATTCAATACAGCATTGAATGGATTGGCAGCAGCTAATTTATTATGTACATATGGCATACAGAAATAATACAAATATAACACATAATTAAGCATTTAGAGCGGTGTATTTGAATTTCAAAGAAACAAGCACACACACACAGACATATCTGCACCACTAATTATATTATAATAATGATATTATATTATTATAATAATAATATAATAATTATATTATTATTATAATAATATATTATTATATTATCATTATTATAATGTCATTTTTATTATAATAATAATATAATTATTATTATATTACAATAATATAATATAATAATATCATTATTATTATATTACAATAATAATATAATGATATAATATCATTATAATTCTATTATAATAATAATATATATTATAATAATATAATAATTATATATATATATAATATTGTATAATATGATAATGATATATTATATAATATAATATATTATAATATATAATATCATTATTAGAATATAATAATACCATTATAATATAATATATATATAATATCATAATAATATGATTATAATATATAATATATAATTATTATAATATTATTATATATTATTATAATATTAATATTATTATAATATAATAATAGTATCATATTAGCATTATTAATATACTATAATAATGATATTATTATAATATAATAATTATATTATAATATATATAATAATTATATTATATTATAATATATATATAGTATAATAATAACAATATATATTATTATAATATATATAATGATATTATTATAATATCATAATAATTATATTATTATAATATATTATTATATTATAATAATAACAATAATATATAAACAATATAATAAAATCATTATTATTATAATATTATTATAATATAATATTATTATATTATAATAATAATAATAATATCATTATTATTATAATATAATATTATTATATTATAATAATACACTTTACAAAGGGGATAAAATAGAAATAAATATTTAAAAACATACACAGCAGAAACAAACAATTAGCTAAATGCTAGGAAGTAACGTAGCTAACTAGCAGCTTGCTAAGCTAAAGCTAGCCTTGTATTTAGCTAACGTTGGCTAGCATCACGTAGCTAGCTTACAGGCTAACAAGCTAATGTTAGCATCGTGTAGCTAACTGTAGCTAGCTTATGCTACACCAGCTACCGTTAGCGTATCAGCTAAGCTAAGCTAAGCTAAGCTAGCGTCACCTCAGTGGTCTTCCGTGCTGTCCCCCGTTAAAGTTGAAACGTCAACAACCGGTCGCGGTAACGTGTTTTCCGCGGTAACGGGGTTTGAAAAGAGCGCCGCTGACTTCCGGTTTGGATTCGTCACCATGGAAGCGGAGCATCTCTGGAGGGGGAGGGGCGTGTTTTGAGAGCCGGCGTTGTCCGTACAGAAGGCGGAAGGGCGGAGTTAAGCCAAAAATAAACTTCCATGTGCAAAACAAAAAAATAAAATAAATAATTCAATACAGCATTGAATGGATTGGCAGCAGCTAATTTATTATGTACATATGGCATACAGAAATAATACAAATATAACACATAATTAAGCGTTTAGAGCGGTGTATTTGAATTTCAAAGAAACAAGCACACACAGACATATCTGCACCACTAATGATTATTATAATATATATCATTATTATATTATAATATCATTATTATAATATATAATAATTATTATATATAATATCATTATTATAATAATATAATAATATATTATTATTATAATATAATAATGATATTATATTATATTATTATAATATAATAATGATATTATAGTATATTATCATTATTATAATATCATTATTATAATAATAATATAATAATGATATTATATTATAATATAATAATATATTATTATTATATTATAATACAATTATATTATTATAATTATGATATTATAATATCATTATTATAATATAATAATGATATTATAATATAATAATGATGTATTATAATATAATAATTATATCATTATTATAATATAATAATATTATTATTATAATATATTTATTATAATATAATATCATTATATAATATATATAATATATATTATATTATTATATTATAATAATATCATTATTATAATAATAATATAATATAATATCATTATATATTATTATAATATAATAATATTATAATAATATCATTATTATAATATAATAATACACTTTACAAAGGGGATAAAATAGAGATAAATATGCAGACATATCTGCACCACTGTCCAGTGTACAAATCCCTTTCATTAAAACACACCGACACACACTGAGGAAATGTTAATTGTCCCAAAAAAACAAAATAAAAACAGTACAGAATAGTTAGCGAGTAGCTAGTGAATCATCAGCCAAAGTGAGGGCAGAAGTGAATCCCTCTTGAAAAGTGCATAGGAGCCGGACTAATGGGACTGGGCAATGCTGGAGAAGTACTCCAACATGTCCTGGATGGTGAACTCCATGGTGATGCCGGATCCAGGGTAGCATCTGCCGATCAGGTCCTCAAAGTGCTTGTACTGACGGATGAACTCGTCCTGCATGGAGTGCCACACCACCTGGTGGAGCAAATCAGCGAGTTCAGAGTCAGGGAAATCGCAACCAGCAGTTTCATCCCATAACACTTTTAATTTATTTATTTCTCACCTGTAGCAGACTCTCTTCTTCGCACAGATGTTTGTCCACCTTCTTGTAAAGGTTGTCGAGTCCCTTTTTCACCTCCTTGCCCGGATACTCTTTGATAACCTTACGCAGCTCTTGTTTGTTGAAGGCCAGCTGGTAGCTCACCTCCTCCTCCCGAACGCCCTGAGCCACACGGGCCTCGACTCCTTCAAAGAAATGCTGCAGGAAGGAGAGTTTAACAGCTATGAAGCACTGAACACAACCTCTCTGTAAATGCTCACATCCTGTGTATCACTACTCATGTCCAGGAACATGAAGAAACTTTGTGATAACTCCAACTTACATTGAGTTTTTCTAGCGGCTGACCCAGAGAGTTGATCACGTAGAACTGCAGATGGTCCGTGTATTTGTGCTTGGCCTCTCGCCGCTCTGCTTCCAGGCAGGAGATCTTCAGACGTGACAGCGTGGAAAAGATGTGGTGGAAGTTCTCCATCATCACAACGTCCCGCGGCGTCTTCTGGCTTTCATTGGCGACCTTCTCCACTGAAAAAGAAAAGGACAAACAATATTCAGGAGTTTGTTTTTGCAGGGCATCACATCGTCTACAGCAAGGTTTGACCACATAGCGTTCTCACCATTCATGAATACAGCCCTGATGAGTTTGACGTAAGCTTTGTCCAGGTCCCCTCGGCGCTCGGCATTACGGAAGATTGTCTCGGCCAGCTCGGCAAACTCCTCGAACTTGGTAACAAAGAGGAGGATACTGACTTTGCTTTTCTTGGAAATCTTCACTTCCTCCATCTGTCTGATCTGAGCCGACTGTGAGGAAAAAGACACGTCGTATTAAATTCATAGCATGATATGTGGAAGACCTTAAAAGGGACAGTTCACCACCAAAATCCAAAATACATATTCTTCCTCTTACCTGTAGTGCTGTTTATTAATCTAGATTGTTTTGGTGTGAGTTGTAGAGTGTTGTAGATATCGATTGTAGAGATATCTGCCTTCTCTTGGCTATAATGGAACTAGATGTCACTCGGCTTGTGGTGCAAAAGCGCCACAAAAATACACTCAAAGACGTAGATGCACACATAAAGAAGCGTGCATCTACTCACGGACGAGAGTCTTGTGCTTGTGACGGCGGGAATTGTAAACATAAAAGAGGAGGAGCTATAACGTTAGCTAGCTCAGCGGTGCCAGGTGAGCTAGCAGTATCGGTTAGCTTCTCTGGTTGTATAGAAGTCTATGAGAAAATGACTCTACTTCTCTCTTGATTTATTCCCTCAGTAAACATTGTAAACATGAGTTTATGGTCTCAATCTCTAGTTTCAAGTCTTCTTCAATACAGCATGATGTTCATTTAGTAAATGATGCTCCATTTAGAGTCAAACAGACCATAAAGCAGGGGATGCTTTAGGGCGGAGCTACCTTCTGATTGACAGGTCTCAACCAGAAATTACGTAATCTCTATGTCACTCCTCCTCAGTCCAAATATGGTTACTTCCGTTCACTGGTTGCAAATATCCAAGATGGCTGCCGTCCAAAATGCCAAATTTGAGGCCTCAAAACGGCAGTCCACAAACCACTAGGTCTGTGGAGAAGGCAGACTTGTCTACAGTCGATATCTTCTACACTCTGCAACTGAACCCAAAAACAATCTAGCCGGAAAAATAATCCTACAGGAAACTGTAATATACGTTTTAAATTTTGGGGTGAACCGTCCCTTTAACCATACTTTGTCAAGACCAGAAGTTTTGGACTCTACTCACAATGCATTTGTCAAAGTTCCTCTTGACAGTGACCAGCACGTTCCCCAGAGTGGTGCTGAGGTACGAGGCCGGGTCGACGTTCTCGGCCGTCCACACATGGTGACTCATCTTCACCAGCATGTACAGAGAGTTGAAGCTGTCGATCTTGTCGCCCAGAGCGATGAGACTGTTGAGCTCCGTCTCGATGCTCTGAAAGATCTTATTCATCATCAGCCGCACGAGGTCTTTCCTTGAGTCACGAAAAGAAATTAACATTAAAAAAAAAAAAAAAAAAGACACAGGTGAAACAAAGAGAAGGGATTATTTTGTTGACGATATAAATATTGTTTTTGGCAGTAAAGACGTGTTGTTTTTGCAGCAGAATTGTTATTCAATGATATGAAACTACTCACTCTGATGACAAAGACTGTCTGTGTTCAGCCTGGGGAGGAATTCTCGACAGCGTGCCTCCATCTGACTCCTCTGTCTCAGGCTGTCAAGACAAGAAACAGAAAACATGAATCCAAACAAACACATGACGCTACTTCTGTATTATATCAAGCTCTCAGATGAGACAAAAGTTCAGATGACACCACACGAGTACAGCTGCTAAAAGTAAAGTGAAGGATTAAGATGTACCTGAGCGAGGGGGGGTGTAACCGTCGGGTGCTGCTGCAGCTTGAAGAACTTGCTGATGAAGTCTTGTTCGGCCAGACAGAGAGGCTCCAGCTCACTGAGGACCTGCTCGAATATCTGCAAAAGAGAAACAACCTCTTTAAATACAGAGCAGCACATGTACACGTAGTTTTAATTCCATTCCACATTATACTTTCTGAACTCCAAAACCATGTTTTCTTTAAACAATCGCCAAAAATACATAATTTATAACAGCGAGAAGCTGTAAAATCAGACATTATTCTTGGATTTTCAACTTTCTGACTGTCCTTGAAAACATCATGTGTGACATAGACTATCAGAAAAAGCAACCAAATCAAAGCTTAAAATTGTGATATTTCATAAAAAACACTTCTACATGTCTCATTTCAAAGTTCACTCCACATAGAGGCTTTGTTTTTGTCATGTGACCAACAGTCACTTGTTGTCAACTCTGTTAAATTCCAATTTGCACAAAGCAGAGAGGAGAGGTTGTAAAAATGTAAATAGTTAAATATGAATAGCACGTGGAGCCTACATTTTTTTGTGGACACTTGGAAAAATGTTGGATATGTAGATTTTATTGTTTCACAATTTTTGTTGTATAATAAATGATTGAAGAAGTTCAACTTAAGTTGTTTCTTTTATGATTTATGGCGTTATAACTATGATATAATGCACAAGAGACATTTTTGAGTTTTCCCAACTTCATGCCATAATTGTTCCGTTTCCATAGAGGTGAAGGACTTTTATACTGATATACTATATATAAAAAACTCTGTGTATTCAAAGGGTTCAAGGATCATTTATGGTCATTATGCAACACAGGGATGCACAACAATATTCAGTTGTAGCCCATTTATAACACAACAAACACATAAACTAAACTTATTCCTGTATTGTATTTTGTATATCTGCTGTTTTTTGTATATTTTATGTATACATATATATTATATTATATATTATACAATATATTGTATATTTGTACATTTTGTAAAACTGTCACCTTGTCAAACTTGGTCCTGTCAGCCACGTCCAGGTCGGAGGCGGACATGTTGCCCATGTCGAGCAGCGAGGAAGACTGTGAACGCCGGCTGTTGGAGCCCTGCACCGTCAGCTTGTTCAGGCTCGAGGTGGAGCCTGTCAGCTTCCCGGAGCTGCCATGGAGGCCTTAACACAGCACCACAGATATGTCACGTGTTTAGTCAGAGTGAGAGACAGCCCTCCAGGCGTTTAGAAAAGTCAATTATGACAAGATTATTCAAAAATTACGCAGTCAAATGATCCAAAATTAACATGAATGTCAAAGGTTAGCTCTATTTTAATAGGCGTTTCTCATAGAATCAGGATGTGTGATGATGTGTTCAGCTGCGTTGTGAGGATTTAGCACAAACCAACCAGGGTCACGCAGAGGTAATGGTTTGGCAGCGCTTAAAGTGGTATGTGTCGGGGTAGCAAAGGGCGCTGAGCAAAGGTTTTCCTTTTAGTGCGGCTATGTGAGGCAGAGTGGGTAAGAAGCGGCGGCATTAATTGACAGTGGAATAGCTCTTTTCAAAGGTCGTACTTACTCTCCGTTTCCTGTTTGAGTGCACTCTCTTTCCGCGGAAGCGTGGCTGCAGCCAGTTAGAAAGAGGCGGGTATCAGAGACAGAGACAGGTTAGGGCTCAAAACATGCAGCATCGGGAGGGGGAGAGGGGTGAGGGGTGAGGCTGGATGTTAGACATACAGAGTTACACATATGCTGATGTGCACTGCGCTGGGACAAAACCTTTTTGGAAAACAATCTTTTTATGTTTGTTTGTTTTCAGCAGGAGAAGCTGATACAGAATGCAGGAAGCAGAGTTTCCTATACTTCTGCAAAACAAAAACAAAGCTCAACCAAGAGTCCTCTTTTTTTTAAATATTCAAAAGAGTAGAAAATTCAGAACATGAAAGATCCTTTTATGAATGTCGTCAAAAAGGTAAAACAAGAGGAAGGACTTAAGCATCTTAGAAGCACACATTAGTTGGGAAAATATGCTTTTGGTAACAGGTGTGATGCAGAAAAGACCGTAAAAGATTGAGGCCTTGTTTCCTTATTATTATGTCATAGTACAATGAAAATCTGGATAAAATAATCTGGAAATGCAAGGGAAAATCTCATTGCGGTTGAGTAAACTATATGGTACTGAAAAAAGGGAGAAGGAGACAAAAACAGTTGTTACTTGAAAATCCTAAAACACACACATAAAAAGACAAACATGCTTCACGTCGTCGCTCCAACGTTCCTGTGAATCACCGAACTCTTACCGAACTTCCCCTTGGCCTCCTTGGATGTACCCGCCATCTTTATCTTGGCGACCTCAAAGAAGTCTTTGATTTCTCGCTCGTATAATCTGCTCATATAGTCAACATAGGTCTGAAAAAAAAAAAGGAGATGAGTAAAACATCACAATTAGAGTACTCAGCTTTAAAGGAAAAATGTATTTACTTCTCTATAGAGTAGTTTTTATTGTTAGTGTTTCTGTTACCACGGTAACCAAGGATGTCCCCAATCAAGGGATTACAACCTTAACGGACAGATTTGAGAGGGGCAGCAACCCTCTCATATAACAATGTTCTACGATGTATTGGGGTTATTGTAGGTAAAAGAAATTCTAATAATAACGTAGTTGGGAGTAATATCATTAATAAACATTAATGATGTAATTCCCTGAGATTTGAAATGTAAATTTGCAAGAAAAAACTTGAGAATAAACTCAAATATTCTCAGATATTATTACGTTTTTATTTTAGACGTTTTTGTAAGAAATAAAATCAGAAATTCTGATCAAAACGTGATGAAAAACTAGAGATTTCTTTCCTAGAAAATTTGTGACTTTAATCTCAGAAATATCTAATTTTATCTGGAAAATTTAAAATGTTTAAATCTGAGAGAATATTCCTGTTTTTCCCGTTAATTTACCAATTTAATCTCAGAGATTCTCAATTTTTACTCTGAATATTACAACACCCCTCCATTTTTTTAAACCTACCATAACCCTAACACGCCGTCATGTAGATGTATTTCTACCATTGCTTTAACTTTATTGTCACATTACAGCACTGACCCTCGACAGGCCCTCGTACTTCTCCCGGTGGGTGTTCTTCAGCCACTCCATGAGCTTGGCGTAGCGCAGCAGGTCCCTGTGGAGGGGGCTGTGTTTGGGCAGGCTCAGCTCGGCCGTGTGCTGCGACAGGGTGGAGCTCTGGTCGTGGCCCTGGACGACAGAGCGACGGCACACAATAAGCAATACATTCAATGAAAGTATAGATTAAAACCTAATATTAGTGTACCATTCCATCCTTCTGTGTATCCACAAACACACTCAACACACAAGGAATAGTTATTTATCACAAACATCTGAAGATGTTGCTTCGAATTGACACAAAAAACTATTTTTTTTAAAGGTAAACAACACTTCTTCAAACTCTTTCTGCCGTGCTGACGTTCTCCCTCATCGTCATGCACGCAGAGCAGACAGGCACAGGATTTTATGACATGAGTTAGCACCCAAAAACTTCAGCTGTGAGCGCAGACTGTTGATGGAGGAGGAGGAGGATGAGCGGAGCCCCTTCAGCTTTCACATCAAATGAGACATGTTAAGTAGTTAGAAAACAGATCCCATGCAATAAATAAATAGGCAGATGGAAGGCCAGAGGTCTCATGTCAGTTGGAGTGAGGTGTGAGAGGTCAAACACTAGCAGAGATGGGCGGGGCGAGTGGGGGGGTGGTTGCTGTGAGGGTACTCACTGGAAGCGACAGACAGGAGGACCTATAGAACTGAGGGATGGTCATTTTGAAGTGACTGAAGTGGTTGAACTGACACAGAGACAGAGAGAGATCAGAGTGGGATGATTCAAAGTGAGCAACACGGAGAGTCAAGAAATAGGAAGGGGACACAACCAGGAAGGAAACGACACAAGGAAAGGAAGATCGGCACAGCTAGACAGGAAGTCCGTGAGGGTGGGAGAGAAAGAGAGAGAACAGGAGAGAGAATCCCTGGTGCAGCAGATTCACAATGACAAGTTGTGAGGACGACAAAAGCCCTTACTCTGAAATCTGCTTAAAAGAAAAACATGCTCCCTCTGCTTTATTGGACCAAAAAAAATGTCACGACTTGCACCACATTTCTGCTGCAACTTAAAGACACAGGTGATTCAAGGATTACACGGTTTCTTTTTGTCTTATCTGTGCAGGTTTAACGGCCTTGAAAGCCACGTGATTCTTTTGTGAATTCGCTCTTGAGTAACTAAATTAATCATTTAAACCAAAACACTAACCTAAACGGTTTACAACAGGCTGTTTGATCGAAAAACTCAATGCAAGATTTATTACGAAATGTACCTTAAGTCCCTTGTAACCTATATATAATTATATATGACATAACTATCTATATTAATACTGATGCAAACATGTGCTTATACAGAATTTTACTGTTGTAGCTGGTCAAGATGGAGCAATTTTGAACTACTTTATCTACTTAACTATTAACTACATAAATGTTGTGGAGGAAAAATAAAAATATTTCCCTCTGAAATGTAGCAGAGTTGAAATGTGGACATCCTCATACTCATACTCAGATATTTAATCCTCCACAGCGACAGTAAATCAGTAAAAAGACAGACTTAAAGGATATTTCTATGTTGCAATGCTATGCTGCAACTTAGAAAGTGGAGTAATGCTTCACTAAGTGCTTTCAAAACATGTTACATCCCTTGTAAGAATGGCGTTCCTGTTACCTGGTGAACAAACACGTTGTTGAGGTGATTGGTGAGGCGGCGGGCGAAGGTGTCCCTCAGCTCGGCGAACAGGAGCTGCTGCTGCGTCACAGCCGTCAGCTTCTCATGGCCTCAGGAAGGAAAAAGACTTCACTTAATGATTTCACGAAAATGTACCAGCCTTTGTGAGCATAACGCGTTCAAATAAACTGTTTAAATCAGCTTGTATCCACGACGATGACAGTAACTTCTGAGAGCTGCTCACCGACATTGAGAAAATATTGTGTAAACTAACCAGGTCTCAGGGCCACGTTCATGCACTGTGAAAGAGCTTCGGAGGCGTTGATGCAGGCCTCGATGCCTTTAGGGGAGGTCAGGTCTCCCTCCTGCAGGGCTCTGATGTGTCCCTTTGACAGGTCCATGTAGTTCTACACAAGGAAAGACACAACGCAGTCAGCAAGCAAGGTCTAACAATCCAGCAAGTAATATAGTATATTATTAAGGCTTCACATCTAGCAAATAAGAGTTTGCACATCATAATTATTTGATTTTTTTTACTGTAGTTTATAGGGATAGTTGTGATGTTTTGAATTGTAGTTATCTGAGGTACTACAGTGTATTTTACTACAGTAGATGGAGTTTGGTGTCACAGACAAGAGTACCAGCATGGGAGCAAATCAATGTACTGCTGTGGACGTATTTTATACACCTAAAAATTTCAAAAAGTTTAAGTGTACACTATGTTTAGAATATTTTTACCACTTTTCTTGTTGTTTCTGACGTGAAACTGAAGCCGTTGTATTCATCTATGCTCTCTTCAAAGCCACCAGACTTCATTGGCAAAAACAGTAAATTTACCTCCCAGTACACAGGAGCTCCTGGTATATCGCTGCCTCGATCACATAGTTTGTTTGTGTTAATGTGGCACTTTGGTATTTTAAAGGGTTTCTTTCGGATTCACCAAAGTCACACAATAACACAAACAAACTAACCAATTGAGGAAGAGGTGGACCATTAACTCCTGGGTTCTGTCAGGTAAAATGACTGTTTTTGTCAAAGGAGTCTAGTGGCTTTAAAGAGAGTATATAAAACGGCTTCTGTTCCTGTCGAAAATGGCTTAAAGAAATATATATATAGCGTACACTGATATTGATTATTTTAGGTTTCTAAAATACGTCCACAGCAAAACATTGCTTTTCTCCCGTGCTGCTTCTCCTGTCTGTTTCTACAAACTCCATCTACTGTAGTAAAACCCTGACAATGGAGAAGAACCTCACACAGACACACTTCAAAACATCCACATATTCCCTTAATCAGCGATCAAAGAACCCAAATGTTCTCCTCACCACTAGGAACTGGATCTCGTCCAGCAGTTTGACGTTGTTGGTGTTGCTGATCTGGATGAGGCGGTTGCTCTGTGAGATCTGGTCCATCTGCTCCTTGACGCTCTGCAGCATCTCCTCGTAGCTGCTCAGCTTCCCCTCGATGGTGTCCACCTCGCCCAGCGCCTCGTCCAGCAGCTGCATCAGGATGTTGACCTGCTTCTCCGACGCCATGATGGACTGGATATTGGCCTTTGAAGTGGGTAACAATGAAATGAGTATGTTATCCTGTCTGTTCGAAAGAGTTAATTCTGTTTTTTTTACTTCATCCGTCGCTTCACCCACCCCATCGAGGACCTGCAGCTCCCTGGAGAGCTGCTCCGCGAAAGCCTCGGCGTTGGAGACGGCGTACTCGCACATCTCCATCATGCCCTCAATGTCCTGCTCCTCGCGGGTGCTCAGCTCCTGGTAGTCGTCCAGGGCGTCCTCGTCGCCGCCGGCAACGCTCTGACTCTCGCCACTCGGCACGGACTCTAATCAAACAAAAAAAATAAAGAGATGGAAATGCACGCTGAAGACAGGAGCCAAGTCCAAGACACATTCTAGTAGCTTCCAACAACATCAGGGGTTTACACACCTCTTCTAAGAACAACTATAGACAAAATTCGGTGACTGGGAATAAAAAAAAATTTTTTTAATAAATGTAACTCTTTTAAAAGCAGCTACTCATTTTCTGCTTCATTTATCAGCCTAATGAAATTCTTATGTTTGTTCTTGCAGACAAAAAAAAAACAGTTTTCTTCAAATTTAAGTAAAAAAAACGTAAAAAACATCTGCACTTAACTCTGTTCTGGAACAATTGGAAACAATATAAGCGACAAGTTTTGGTCAAATTAGATACATTAATGCACAATAGTGAATAATCATATGAATGAAGGTGGAATGACACGTAAAAAACAAAAAGAAGCTAAAAGTGAGGTACAAACATGACCTTAATGTGTGTTATGATTATTGAAAAAATGTGAAAAATGCATGTCCGTATTTAGTGTCAGATAATTCACACAGAAGGAGCTTTAAGGAGGTGAGAGTCTCTAAATGAGAATGTGGGGGGGTTGAGGTCATGAGGTAGAAAACAATGGAGAGGAGTGAGGAAGGGGGGGAAGTGAAGTCCTACCAACCTTCCGCTTTAGGAAGTTCTGGCCAGAGAAAGTTTAAGAGAGAAAAGCGAGAATAAAGATTTTAACACAGAAAGCCATACCACAAACCGAGATACAAAGAAGAGGTTGAATACTTTTTAAAAACGTGCTATTAATAAATAAATAAATTAAACCAAAAATCCAGCAGAGATTCTCACTCCCGGGCTTCATTAGAATACCTCGAACATCAGCAACACAACACACACTTTAAGAGGTTTAAGAGGGAGATCATAATCATAATCATGCGCTCACAAAAGGGGGGGGGGGGTTCAGTAATGACGGAGCGTTTCCACACCTTCCAGCAGCTGAGAACTGACATTCACAAACTCCACCTTCTTCCTCAGGTAGCGCTGGTTCTGCTTCCAGATGCAGGAGATGAAGGAGTTTTTTTCCGCGGCGCTGCTGGCCACCCAGCGGTACACCTTCTCGAAGTGAAGGTCGAATTCTGGGTTCTCCTAAACAATGAGAGTCAAAAGAAGAGCGCGTGAGCTGTGAATGAGTTCATGGGTGGGGGGAGAAAAAACAAACAAGAGACACATAATTCCTCCGACCTTGCTCGCATCTTTGGCATCTACTTCTGTCAGATCTCGGAGCTCCCATGTCTGCTGACGTTTGTAAAAGTCCCCTTTGTCAGATTTCTTCACCTTCACCACTTTAACCTGGATAGGCCTCTCTGTGGTAACTGGAAGAACAAAACAACACAATATGTCAGAAATATTTCCTTTTTGATCATAAGTAGTTATTCACAACTGTTTCTCTCTTACCCGTCGCACACAGGAAGCAGTTTTTCTTTTTCTTTCCCGCCTTGCAGACGTTCACGATGCCGAGGAGACGCTCGTCGTTGGGTGTGAAGATGTCCCTCTGGAGAGCATGCTTGATGGCCGTCATGGTGGATGCTGCCGTATGGAACGTAGCAGGTATTTATGAGTGTGAAAGCAAGGGACACACATCCATCATGCATGCACAAACACTCGCCTTTAGGTTTGATTTACACGACGTTTAGCCTCGATATCATTTCCTTCCCCAGTATCAGGACGACGCTGATGTTAGATTCCGATTCGGCAGTTATGGGAAAGGTTTACCTTCCATTGCTGAGTGACTGATCCTCAGTTTTTTGCATCTCCTACTGTTGTGAAAGCCGGTTAGACTTTTAAAGCCTTAACGCTGTCTGAAACTCCCTTTAAGATTTGTGAAACCTGAATTTATTTTTGATTTCTTCGTTTTTTCACATCTAGACCACATTGGACCAGGTCCAGATAGAAAACAACCATACCTAGACTGGTTAAATCTGAACTAGATCATCTCAGAGGGGCCAGAGATTCTATTTAACAAGGATTCAGATGAGTGAAAACTTAATTCTATTTGTTAAAATAGAAAATTTAAGATTTGTCAAATCTGGACTACAGAGGACAAGGTCCAGATTTGGCGAGAGCAATCTCAAATGTTTCGCATTTTCATAAATAGACTTGAGTTAATATATATTTCACAAATCTTAAACTGAGTCTCTGACTTCTCAGGGATCAAACATTTACCATTTAGGTCTAGTGTTTTTTATTATCTGGACCTGATCCATTGTGGTCTAGATGTAAAAACTTCCACATAAATGACTGTAACATAAGAATGCAGTGTTTTAAAGAATATTGGGCTTCTTTGGGGTAATCAAGTCCAGATTTGAACAGTCTAGGTATAGTGTTAAATGTGGTCTAGATGTGAAAAAAAACATTGAAATCTCCCTTTTAGCATTTTCCCAAGTAGTCAAACTTTCACAAATTTGAAAGTGAGTTTTTAAGAGATTCTGGCTTCTCTGAGATAATCTTGTCCCGATATGTGAAGGCTAAGTAAAGTGTTTTTTGATCTGCAGCTGGTTCAATGTGGTCTAGATGTGAAAAGCAGTGAAATCTCCCTTTATTCTAGCCATCAAGACTGGAATAAAGTTTTCACAAATTCAAAACCATGTTTTAAGAAAATGTAGCCTGTCTGTGATAATATAGTCCAGATTCCACTAGTCTAGGTAGAGTAGTTTTTGCAGGAGACCTGGTCCAATGAGGTTTAGATGTATAAAAAAAAAAAAAAAAAAAAAAAAAAAAAAAAAAAAAAAAAAAAAAAAAAGCTGGTTAACACCCTTTTTAGCATTTACACAAATAGAAAAAAAAGGTTTCACAAATTTGAAGGTGACTTTTTAAAGAGATTCTGGCTTCTCTGGAATAATATAGTCCAGATTGGACCAGTCCAGGTATAGTGGTTTATGAACTGGACCTGGTACAATGTGGTCTAGATGTGAAATCTCCCTTTTAAGCATTTTAACTAATAGAATAGAGCTTTCACAAATATAAAACCATGTTTAAAGAATCTTCAGCTCCTCTGTGATAGTATAGTCCAGATTCCACTAGTCTAGGTAGAGTAGTTTTTGCAGGAGACCTGGTCCAATGAGGTCTAATTGTGAAAAAAACACACTGAAATCTCCATTTTCTGCAGTTTCACACCCATGAAAGATGGTTTTAAACAGTGTCAATACCTGAAATAATACTTTAATCTGTACAGCTGAATGTGGAGCTGAAGTCAACACTACTACCAGGTAAACAAAGCCATTCAAACATTAAATACACATCATGTTGTTGTCATTTCGGGCTGGGTCTAGCTAACACTCCTGTTAGCTTGACAGAGCTAGCTACTGTTAGCATCCATTAGGCAGAACAGGCTAATGTTGTGACCACGTGGTCGACATATACTTTCATTTTCTAATATAAATGAACTCTATCTGTGTTTAAATAGACAGATGTAACGTTATATATTCATAAGTATTGTCTACCTTGTTTCCTCAGCCCACCAGACCTCTGAGAAGCTCCGCCCTCTCACTTCCGGGTTCAGATGTCATGTGACAGCGTCTACGTCATCATCCACCCAGAGAGGCTGAAGAACTCACTTTATTATTATTATTATTATTATTATTATTATTATTATTATTATTATTATTATTATTATTATTATTATTATTTATTATTATCATTATCATATTATTATTATTATTATTATTATTATTATTATTATATATAAATGTGTAAAATAATATGTTTTAATATATTATGTATTCTATTTTTAATTTTAAAAAACACAGGCAGTACAATGTTGCTGCATCCAGTTTCTTCAAGTACCTTAACTCTAATAATTTATTTTTATACAATTTAACACAAACATATAAAAAGTGTATGTATTGTCATTATTTACATAAAATAAATTATTTTTAAGTCCTAAAAAAATCTAGTTTTAGGCTAGATTTTGTGCTCACTTAATGTCTGTTATCTGTGTTTTATTAAACCCTTTGTTTAAAAATCACAATGGAATTATTCTGGCTAAATAAAGATTAAATAAATAATATTAAATAATTAAGAAATTGACAAATACCAGAATTAAAAATGCACTATAATACAGTAGATGGACAGAAGTCAGTTGCCTTTATCTGAGTTGTGAGCAACATGTAGTCTGTATAAAAACAATGTTATTAGTACACACACACACACACACACACACACACACACACACACACACACACACACACATATATATATATATATATATATATATATATATATATATATATATATTAGTATATATTGTGCAGGTGCCAGGTACATAATGATATTTAACACCTTTAAAATAGAATAATAACCACATTTATCATTGAATAGGGTTACAGATAAACTTTTTAATCTACATTTTAGAATTTGAACAACCACCCTGATCCACCCAAAGAGGCAGTAATAACCATAAACTGTGGTAATAGCACGTTTATTAGTGCTGTTCTCACGTACACAGGGTATCATGATTATAACAACAGAGGGTTGTACTTATGGTAAAAGTCCCTGATATGTAAAATATGTGTCTCTTATGGATAAAGTATATTCTGAATTTATTAAATGTTCTATTTCCCTAAAGTTCAAATAATAATAATAATAATAATAATAATAATATAATAACTTTATTTATATAGCAACTTTTAAAAACAAGGTTTGAAAAGTGCTTCGACAGACAAGGCAGCAAAACAGTGCAATTGAAGAAACCGTAAGAACAATCGTTAGGATAAAACTAAACTAAGAAACAAAATGAAATAACAAGTGACAATCAAATAAACGAACAAAATAAATAAAATCAAGTAAAATAGGTAAACATAAAATAGTAAACGAATATAAGATAAAATACTAAAACCAATTAAAAGGAAACATTAAAGAAACTCATTTTATTATTATTATATAAATGTGTAAAATAATATGTTTTATTATATTATGTATTCTATGTGAGATCTTATATGTTCTTTTATGTGTGTTCAATACCTTAACTCTGTAATTTTATACAAACATATAAAAAGTGTATATATTGTCATTATTTACATAAAATAAATGATTTTTAAATCCTAAAAAATCTAGTTTTAGGCTAGATTTTGTGCTCACTTAATGTCTGTTATCTGTGTTTTATTAAACCCTTTGTTTAAAAAGCACAATGGAATTATTCTGGCTAAATAAAGATTAAATAAATAATATGAAATAATTAATAGTCTTCCATCCAAGAAATTGACAAAAACAGAATAAAAAATGCACTATAATACAGTAGATGGACATAAGTCAGTTACCTTTATCTGAGTTGTGAGCAACATGTAGTCTCTATAAAAACAATGTCTTTATTACATATTATATATATTTGTATATATTGTGCAGGTGCCAGGTACATAATGATATTTAACACCTTTAAAATAGAATAATAACCACATGTATCTTTGAATAAGGTTACAGATAAACCTTTTAAACAACATTTTATAATTTGAACAACTAAGTAATTTGTTTTGTTAGTATTTATTTACCTCTTTAATTAATAATTATTGGACTTTGGCTTCTGGAGGAATTGATTTTGGAGGCAAATGGGCAACGCAACAAGTAAGGACGACATAAATGCAATTAGACTGTTTCATCTATTGTGTTTAAGAGTTTTGGAGTTGATTGGATTTGATTTTTTAGCCTTTAACATTAGATTATGCCTAAAAAAATGCCATGTTGTAAATATAAATTATCTTACTAGGACACCAGGTGGCATTGTTAATCCATATGATAGTTTTAACTCCTGTATGTCTCTTTCCTTGTGTCTTGTGTTCTTTTTTATTAGTGTGTTCATGTTTTCCTGTAACAATAAAAGTGATTAACCAGCTGTGGTAAAAGCCCACAGAGGCTTTGGAGACTGAATGTCAACACAGTGAGTCGAGGAAAAGAAAAAGTCAAGAGTGATCTGCAGACGACAACTCCGCCTCGAGGTTCTTGCTGTCAGCTCGTTGGAGTTGTTCTGCAGAGACAGCTCTTGATTTCCCAGCTGGTGAATGAGGCGTTCACTGTCATCAACAGTCACATTCACAGGTTTATTGCTGCCTGTGACGTATGAGCTCCTGAACTCAGCACATACAGCAATATCCTCTTTGGATGATTAACATTCAGTAAAAGCATGAAGCAGGAGTCGTCCTGTTGAAGGTCTCTGCGGTGTCTTTTAACGGGCAGCGAGTCGACACAAATGTCCCCAAACATCAGTGTCTGTTTTACAGTAGCGAAAAGATGTCGTGATTAAAGCTCATGGATTATGTTTTGTCATCTTGAGTTGTGGCCTACAATTTTATCTGACAAAGTTATGGCTTTCATATTGAAATAAACACACAACAGTGGATGAGTTCACAGTAGTTCACAGTAACGCCAGCTGATATGGGTTTCTTTTTTTAATGTCCATTTTGATGGATTTAAATAGATTTTTATTGAACTTTTTGAAATGGATCTTCAGCACAACGTGAAGATTTTGATGACATGATAATCATGAATCTAATTTAATCAACAAGCGGTACATTTATTTATGTTGAATGCACTTTTTGTTGCATTTTAAGACATTATATAGTTATATAGAGCATACAGAAAAAAGACAAGATAAAAAAAATGATGGAAAAGTAATAATTTAAAGGACTGAAAAGAGGAAATAAAAATACCTGATTACATAAATATTAAGGTTTTTGACTCTTAAGTCAATTAAACAACTATTCTGTTGTTGTTTTCTTCTTATTAGACTAAGATTTCTTTAGCTAATAAATTGTTTCTTATGCTTGTTTCATTCTGAAATAAGCCTTTGTGTGATTCTTTGTGAAGAAACTCAGAGTTACAAAATCTGTCGATTAAATTAATTAGTCTATAAAGTCATGTTAGTCGACTAATAATTACTTTGGTTGAGTACAGAACTGTTAAATATGAGTTCATAGGGTATATAGTTGGAAAATAAACGATAAATTCAAGTCATTATAGCAATAAAGAAGGAAACCACATCACAAAACATTTGTCTTAGTTGTCACATCAAACCTCGAGGATCATTAGAAATGTTTTTTTTCCATATTTATACAAGGATATGAACTTGATTTCTGTTTTTCATGGTTATTTTTTCCATTCCATATATTTTCTGCTTCCATTCGGAGTTAATTAAGTTATCTTTTAAACAATATTCCTTGTAATTTTCATTAATTATCACTCCCCTTATCCTTAGAATCCTTTTTCTTGATTTCTGCTGGTATTTCAGTATTTAGTGTGTTTTTATTTAGATAAATAGCAAAAGAAATAATGTTTTTTTATTCCTTTCAAAAGTTAATTGAGTTGGTTGTTTCTTGTCAGATGCACTTATGTGAAATCTTTACCCCTTAATGACCACATCAGCCTAAATCCTCGTGTATTTCCTGTTTAATGTAAATATTCTAATACTTTTTTTTCCTTCATTCATTCATCTTTGGGTCATGATGTCCATGAAAATCATCATCATTTTTTAAGCCCAATATGTGTAACATGTAAACACCGCACACATCCCATACACACACATTACAAAACACACACACACACACGCTCTACAATTATCTTTCTTTATCATGTTGTGCTTGTAGTCATGATTCACCGACGGTTGCTGCTATTCTGGCACTTACTGTCTACGTATTTTGTGAATGTTAAAGGTCTGCAGTTGGCACTGACGTTCATTCTCCTACAACACACTGATGTCAGCACAAATATATATATATAACTAAAGAAAACCTGTTTGCTAATAAAGCATTAAGATATAGTATGTGTTGAGGTGGAGTCTGCAGGTGAGGATTAAGTTTTACCTTTATTTTAATTATCATGTACATGTAATTTAACCTCTGCATTTACACTTTTTAACATTTGTTAACACACTAAAATGACACATAAACACACAATTATTAGACTCAAAGAGCAAAACCTGCAGCTCCAAAAACTCTAAACACATTTTTGCTTTTAACCCAATCTGCAATTTAACATGGCACGTCTTTTTGGTAACACACTGGAGACAGTTCTCCACATAAGACCGAGGAATCTGACATAAAGTCACTTGTTTGTTATTTCAAATCACTGCCATTCAAAATGCAAAATGATGAACCGATTGGTCAACACATGTGTGCCACCTGGACAAATGCTCGAATTTTAGACTCATCAATCCGGATGTATTAAACTGGCATTATTATGTTATTTTCCGGCATATTTTTATCTCAAGTTACAGTTACAACATGTTTACATGCGTTAATGCCAAACTAGCCGGAAGGAGTTTTACGTCACTTCCGTAACATTTTGACCTCATAAAGTTACATTGTGGCCTCATAAAGTTACATTATGACCTCATAATGTTACGGAAGTGAAGGAGAGAATTCAATGGAGCCGTTTCAGGAGCTCAGGAGCTTCTGAGGGGAGGGTAACTCCTTTTAGGCGTGGACTTCAGGTTTTACACTCTACAGACCTTTTACATGTACAAGAATATATATAACACACTAAAGAAGAGGGAAAAAGTGGAAAAGCATAATAGGGCCACTTTAACAAAACAAAAAAAACAGAGGTGAGTAACTTTTGATAATGGAAGTCAACAGAGAAGCTAAAAGCGAGTGTTAGCAAAATAAAAAAAATGTTGTTCTTGCTTTCTTTTTTGTTTCTTTTTTGTTTATGTTCTATTTAAAAAATGTTCTGTTCTGATTTTAAGTGCAAAATGCAACCTTTGGAAATGCATTGATGTATTTATTGATTTTACAATGTGGATAGAAAGAAATATTCTTATCAGTCTGCAGTAACTATACTGGTGTTTCGTGTTTGTTCAATATATTCATGTTCTTCACTCTGACATTGACGCTGAAAACTCAAACCCAGAATTTATATCATTAGAAATTTAGAAATTTAAAAGTGTTTTATTGAGCACAGCAGTGTGTAACTGGTTCAAACTGAATCAGATCTTATGAAACATGTGTGTGTGCCATACGGTGACAAAATTGGGTTTTTATAAATTATTGTATATAATGTAACTTCATTTAGTGTTTTACAAAAAAGTGACATTTTGAATTTCAAATTGGATGCAAAGCAGAAAATGTGGTTAGAGTTTAGGTTCAATAATTGTGCCTTATGTTTCATTGTAGTGTGTTTGCAAAAAAGAAAAAAAGAAACTGTAATCAATCGTAAAAACAAATTTAAAGGACAATCCCGCTTTTCCCGCTAAGCCGCCCTACATGAACTTGCCGTGTCAGGAGGCCACGGCGGACGATTTGCAGATGTCACTCGCAAATAAAAGGGGCTTTTGGCGGCGGTGGGGGAAGGCGATTACGTCGCTGTCATCTACGTTTGACATTAACACGGGTGATTAAAGGCTGATAGCATTTTCTATTTGTGTTTGGAATCAGAAACGCTTGGGTCGCTATCTGGATGGCATTTAGTGAAGCCCTTTAAGAAGGCATCACCGCTGTTGTTTTAGATTCATGTTTGTTTTAACGTCAGTGTGGCAAAAATGAACACAGGATCATAATCTTCACATGTTGAGGCAGATTTATGGTTTACTACTGTAACTAATCTTACACTGCACTGTGTCTGTTATTCTTATTTCAGTCAGTATTTTATACAAGATGAAATAAGGTATCTGGGTAAAACAAGCTTAAGAGATATTAAAGTTTTGTTTAAGTACATCAAAATAAATTTTTAAAGCTTCGTATTATTTTGAGATGTTAAGTCAGTACTTTGAGAAACTAAATCATTATTTTGAGATATTTACTCATAATTTTGAGTAACTAACTGATTATTTTGAGGAACTAAGTCATTATTTAAAGTTACTAACATTTTTTTTACGATACTTAGTCATTATTTTGAGTTAGGAAGTCATTATTTTGAGAAAGCTTCCTATTCGTTTGAGTTACTGAGTTATTTCTTGAGATACTAAGTCATTATTTTTGAGATATTTTGAGATATTAAGTTCCTGTTTTATTAGAAATCATAAAAGTGTTGTACATTTGTGATTAATAATTTTACTGAGCAAAATTTAGGAAAGTATAATAAACGATTTTTTTGCCAAGGAGATTATTTTCTGACATAATCCAAAAATTCAATGGAATATTTCCAGTAGATTTTTGTAAAGTGAACCAGGTCGATGCTAACTTCCTGGTTGTTTAACACACAAACACATCATCCCTGCATCTCTCTATGATGGAGTCATATCTTTTGTAGTTTTGAGCCTTTGTGACTTCAAACAAAAAAACGAAATAAAACCAAAACATCTTCACCTGAACATTGACTCCAGTGTCCTCCTGCCACATGTTCTGGAATTTCCTCTTGACTCTCATGACGTTTGATTTTCACAGTAGCACAAAATGCATCAACACAAACAAACTTACTGCATTACTTCTGTAACCTCATCCCGAGGTGAGGCCTTCGCTCATCATCGCTGCCAAATTACACAACAAAGAAGAACACGCCGGTCTTCCAAACTGAAGTGAGCGTGAGAGCCGCTATTACCCGAGCAGCGTGTGGAGCTCTCTGCTTGTTAGGACGGCTAACAATCGATCATGTGTGTCATTTTGTTTAAAAATAATCATGTAATTTAAGGCTACGGTGTTCATGTGAGCTTTCCTCTTGTTTGTTTGAGAGGGTTATGGAGGGAGGGAGGGAGGGAGGGGGTGAACTAAAGAGAGACGATTATTGTGAATGGAAAAGAATCGGAAATGCTGATGTCTGTTTGCAAAACCCCCCAAAAAATGAGATGATGTCTTGGAAATTAGCTGAGAATAAAATCTGATCTGAGAGAGAATAACAAAGAGAGAAAGCGTAATTTGTGTTGCTGCTCGTGATATCAATCTCCACTCAACAATATGAGGGAAATGGCGCTTTTATCAGTTTCATCACTTTATTTTCATTTATTTTTTAAATGTATCTCTATCAGAGAATGT
Organism: Anoplopoma fimbria; assembly: GCF_027596085.1. NCBI lineage: Eukaryota > Metazoa > Chordata > Actinopteri > Perciformes > Anoplopomatidae > Anoplopoma > Anoplopoma fimbria. The sequence continues at coordinate 26,170,383 of NC_072456.1, forward strand.
TTACATCTTCTTCGGGTACTTTTACATTTATTCTTTGGCCTGTTAACATCACCAAAAGTCCTCTTTTCTCTGGTAGGAAACTGATTTCTAAACACCACTTGTTGACACACAAACTTAAGATGCATTTCTTTATAGCAAACAGTGACATAATGTACACCTTGAGATGGTAATCCATCAAAGTGATGCACAATATGAGCATACTACACCAGGACAAATATTATTCATATAACATATACTCTATATATATATTTTCCAGTATTTGTGCTAAGCTAAGCTAACCGGCTGCTGGTGGAAGCTTCAAATTTACTATCTTCTTGTCTAATTCCCAGACAAAATTAAGAGTATACGATATATGTATAAAGTATATTTAATATATATATATATAGACTTAACTTTGGTTGAGAGTTTTACAAGAAGATACTAAATATGAAGCTTCCACCACAAGCTGGTTAGCTTGGCTTAGCACAAATACTGGAAACCATTGGAAACTGCTAGCCTGGATCTATGAAAGTGTAACAAAACAACCGGCCTAGCAGCACCTCTAAAGCTACAACCAACACAATATTTACTATTATTTATTACAATATTATGTAATAATGACAATGACGATTTTAAAGGCATGCAGCATTAGTTATGCATAACGTTAGTAAGACGACGCCTTACTGCATGCATTCATTTAGCGTTGCTCTGCCTGCACAAGAAATTATAAATGTGCCGGGATAGAATTTGATACTTGGTCTAATGATGAAATATAATGATACCTACAGTGAAATATTATATGTCCAAATGCATGCACAACTCATGTAATATAAATCAAAGTAGATTCCTATGTAAGTAGCATATTATGAGTTTAAAGCAGATTCTAAAGTGAAAATCATCTGGTTTATAACAACGATCTGCTTTACATTAAGGATCCTCTATAGTTCTATAATTAAAGATAATAATCCCTTATTATTAACATGTAATATTAAACCATCAATGTCTGGTTTAGTTTGCAACCCAATCTAAACATAGGTAATCTAAAGAGAATATTTTCCAGCATATTTAGATTCATGAAGCCACATTTGCCATGAGATTATTTGGGTTTGAACCACATTTTAATTAGCCCAGAGTCACTGAACATTAAGTCTTTAGTCAAGGGAGCAACTTCCATTTCAGGCACATGATGGAAACCAAATTAAGACATAAAAAGTTTCACTGCAGGATGTTGCCCCACGAGTCTAATACAACAATTGTTTTTTTTATGATTATGACAATTCGGAAATACAATAAGCTCAGAGGCTTGTCGTGTTTTCTACGGTTAACTAATTGTCTTTGTAGGAGGGTGTGACCTTCTCTCTGCTCATTCTCCTCTAGCTTCCAATTATGAACATCAGTCAAAGTATGCAGATAAACACATTCAATGTAAGCGATGATTCTGTGCTTTAATTTATGACACATCGGCCCAGTCTTCAAAGCAAATGTTTGACCTCTTTGGGACATTTTCTGGTAGAAAGTTGGATGAAATATCTTAGCACAATGACTGGAAACAGCTTGAACATGTAGCTTGGAGTGAACGATAAATTTAGGCTTTTAGAAAAGATTAAAGAAACAAAGCATGTGTTAATAAGTGAGCTTCAAAAGTGCTGGTAGGCAGATTTTGTAACCCTCAGACACAGCAACCTTTTTCACATCTTTAGAAGAAGATATTAAAACATCTACAAGGAACTTTCATTTTGTGTTGTTTTTGGTGACCCCTGTGGACTAAAGTGGTAGTGTTTCCGAGCACCAGAGTCCCTTTAGAAAACCCTTAATTTTACTGTAGAAGGGTCTTTTCCCCGATCAGTCCTGGTTCTGGTTCTCCCGTGCCTCGTTTCGCTCCAGCGGGCCCAGCAACACAGCCTGGAGCTCCAGCAGCGTGGTGTCAGAATTAAGAAAAATTAAAGACGTTTTCCAAAGTACGAATTAAAATCAATTCAAGAAAATAAATGAAAGAAAAGTTACTTTTGAGAGGGACAGAGACGCTCGTTGTTGATGGTTTTGGTTCTGTTGTTATTTCAATTTTAGGAACTCAAAATTTTTTAAGCAAAACAACTATTTGTTATTGTATGTTATGAACATTAAGTTCATATTTAAGTTATTGAAACGGGTCCTTATAAGTGTTAACTTCTTCTTTCTCCTTTGGACATATAATATTTATTAACTATTTTATGTGTGTTTATGTTTTATTGTTTTGTTTTCTTATCATTTGTTACATGTTTGAAATAAATGTGTTTTATATAATCTAATTTAATTTATGCTAAGCTATGATAGCCGGATGCTAGCAGTAGCTTTGTATTTCATTGACATTGGAGTGGTATTGATTTCTAATCAAACTCTCTGCTAAGCAAATAGTGTATTTCCCAAAATGTAAAAAAATTATACAAAAGAGATCAGATTTCAAAATGCATGTAAAGAATTAGCTAACATTCATATAATTTGTCAAGATGCAAGTAGACTGATGTGTAACTCCTATAAATATAGGGACAAATTCAACTTCAGATTTCTTGTATTAGTATTTCTGCCGGTCCTTGAACGTGTCTCAGAATAACAGAGAACACTAAAGACTATAATCTGGCTTCAAGGTGCAACAGTGTGTGAATCATAGACAATAACCTTCCCCTCAATACCTTTGGGGTTTTCACTCAAACAAACCAATTAGACCAGCGCATGCAAATGCCAGTCACCTTCATATTAAAAGAAAACTATTTAAAGGGCACGACATTTCAGGACTTTTCCAGAACGTCGGATCAACGGGGAGCTTTTCTCCAGAGAAAACACATTGAGTTACTGTAACTATGTTTAATGTAGGATTCTACTAAATACATCTCGCCCGTCCTGTTTCTGTTCTTGCCTGCTGACTTCCACTGACAAGTCTTAATTCATAATAATAAGGAAAAGTGGGAGATTAAAGAGGAAAGAGAGATTAGTGTAGGAGGAGGACAAGGGTGGGGATGAGTGTGATGACTCCCTGGAACTGCTCTAATTATCAATACACTCAAATTGTTGCTGCCCTCAAATACATTTACATCAAATTTCAGATGAAAGACTCTTTTTTCCGCAGCAATCCGCCTTAAAAGATGAGCTTTAATTTCTCTTGCACAGTGATAGTTTGTATTTCATGGCAGGCAATGAAGGAGAAGAAGCAAGTTATTAAAGAAGATTTATTTGTGCATGTAAGCAAACAAAATATGTCAAACCAGGACCACAAGGCAAACGTGAAGCATTAGTATTCTGTGTACGAAATCCCTATGGAATATCTACATGAATCCAGTTAATCTTTTGTGGGTGTGTCCTTGAGTAATTGTACATCTCTGTGTCTGTCCGCGGTGAATCACACGTTCTGTTGCAACAAACTGCAAAAATATTTTGTGTGCCTAGTTTTAGCTGCATGAGTCAAAATGATTGAGTCAACATTTCTAAAAACAAACCCTCATTATACTGCCATCAACTTACTTCTGACTCTTCTGGCTCCTGTGATTTCCTAATAGCTAATGGAACTAACGGTAAACACACTGCTGAGTGCAGTCAGTCCCTGCTATTTGGCTAAAGACACTTTTGCTATTTTCTTGTGGTTTGGATGGTGTGTTTGGCTAATAGCTAAAAGCTAAAGGGACAATCGTTACACTCACTGCCGAGTGCCTTGCAGCCTCTCGGGTGCAACTCTGCGGCCAAAGACACAGTGGGGGAAAACCATTTGTCAATTTTTTGTGTTTTTTACGGTGTGTTTGGCTAACAGCTTACAGATCATTCAACTACTGGTACAAACACTGCTGAGTACACTACCTCTAAGTTGCTGCTCTACGGCCAAAGATCCAGTGGGGAAAAACAGTTTGCTCACTTTAAGTGTTCTGGACTTTGTGTTTGGCTATCATCCAACAGCTAATGGAACTACCTTTACAGAAACTGCTGAGTACCTCTCGGTTGCAACTCTGCAGACAGAAACACAGTAAGGGCAAACTGTTTGTCCATTTTTAGTGTTTTGGGCGGTGTGTCTGGCTAACAGCTAACAGCCAACAGCTAACTAAACTACCAGTACACAAACTGCTGAGTACCTCACGGTTGCTCCTCTGCAGCCAGAAACACAGCGGTGAAAAAAGAGTTTGATCACTGTATGTGTTTTGGACTATTTGTTTGGCTGACAGCTTATTAAACTACCAGGACACAAACTGCTGAGTACCTGGTTGCTACTCTGCCGCCAGAGAAATGGTGGGGAAAAACATATACTAATTTTTCTGTTTTGAACGGTGTGTTTGGCTAACAGCTAACAGAACAATAGACACTTTGCTGTACCTCGCGGCCACTCAGTGAGTTTCATTTAGTTTTTGGCACGATTGTATAAAATATCTTATATGAGGACTTCTAGCTGATTACTTGCATATATCTCAGTTTGTTTTTTAGTTTGAATGAAGTGTGTTTCACAACGTCTTACAGCCCTTTGGTGTGTAGACGGGGGGATTGCTAATTGTGGTTTTATATTAATTTTATCATAAAACACAGCAGTTGTAGTAGCAGACACACCAGGTGCTGATCTGCACTCTACTGAGTTCATTTTCCTCGTTTTATTATATCTTCTGGTTTACTGTAACAGATCAAAATGAATAAAATCACCAGGGATAATTTATACCATCTAACAAGCAGCTTCACACAAAGACACATTACCATATGAGAAAAGATAATTTAGTAATGACCCATAATGAGTTTCTCAAATAATGAAGGCAATTTAAATTTACTTTAATAGTGTGAATGCATTAAAATATTAAATAAAAGTTGCCAATGAAGTCATATTCCATACAATTGTCCTTCTTACATGAAAATAATTGTATACTTTTGCTGTGGACTGACCTGTAGTCTCCAAAGCCTGGAGTTGAACACATTTACATAAAAAAATAATATTTTTTCAGAAATAAGAGCACGATTTCTTCTTAAGAAATACATTTTAAGTTCCACTGATGTAAATGTAAATACATCTTTTATCAATAACACAATTTAGGGCATTATTGGGTCTTTACTCTCTCAGAATAATATGCCACCGTGGTGGAAGATAGCGTAATAAGTGTTTATGATATAATTATGAAATTAAGTCATCAATCTGATAATCAGCTCCAAATAGTGAGTAAGATATTTGTATAAGAGCTTACCGATTATTACAATGTGACTCAAGCGTGAAATAACATTTTCCATCATATAGATATTATGCAGAAATGTTTTTCTAATGATCACCAGAAAAAAAATTCAACCATCATTTTAAACACATAAAGTGGAACACATCAGTGTAAAGCACTGCTGCCATAATTATGATTATTGTTATGAACCGTCCAAGCTGCTTTCTGTCTGTCCCAGAGTCAAAACTAAACATGGAGAAGAACTATTCAGTTTTTTTATGCACCACACAACCGTCAGCCGTGTTGCAATGACTTTGTCTGTCAACAAAGTTAGCATTGCATGGTTCCCTCTTCCATTGGCTTTTAAAATATTGCAGAAAAATAACTTCTATAGCAAACACACTTTTATGATACTTACAGGTTCATCAAGATCAAGATAAACTGTTGAACACCACTTTTATGATTTCTAAAGCGTGAATACAATCAGCAGATTACTTATTCTACTGAATAACAAAAAAATTGAAACCCTATTGGAAGATAATGGCATCTTTTTCCTTAATACTTCTGATTGTCTTTGTTAAAAGCTGTGTGTATATTTATATAACCTTGTTTTTGGTTGTTTTTCCTGCAATGGAATTGTCCTTTAATCTTTTTTTATTTTGTGTGTATGAGTATTATTCTACCTACATATGTTCTGTATGTGCTACTAATGTTAACCTGAATTCTTTGTATATTACATTTTGTCAATAAAGAAAAAAGGGTTCTAGTGATGACGTTTAGTCTCATTTAACTGCTTGTTAGCTGTCACCTTTATTAAGACGCAACAGCTTTTAAATTCACCAGAGGGGATTTTACTGACGTATTTTATGTAGTAGAACAGAACGTTAAAATCTTGTCAGCTTGTCTTTACCACAAACTTTATTTCAGACATCTAACCAAAAACACCCTCTAAACACACAATGACTTTGACACGCAGGAACAGGAAGCATAGAAATGATGACACATTTCTGGGTTGAAGGACTCATTCCTGATAAATTCTGTTGGCATTGATATAAGGCTTTGCCATAGGGGACATCAGAAAGTACACTTTACACTGAAAATACGCAGTTCTTGTTTTTTAACAATGACACAAGGACTTGTCAGCCTGAATGCACTTGTTCATTGACATAAGTCTTTATTACTTAAGAGATAAACTCTAGATTTTGAGCAAGTAACAGGCTTTTGCATGTAATCCACTGTGTTTATGTTGTTATTTTACATTTTGCAAATGTTGAGGATGATATGAGAAAAGTACCAAAGTGATGTAGAAAAACTGTAATGGAAGTTATGTGTAATGCTGCTGCCCACGTATGCACCAACCATTACAGCTTCAACAGAAACATACGGCAGCAAAATGGCCTTTCAAGATAAGTATATCATGCAGCTGCTTCTCTGACACGAAGTTGCTGAAATAGCTTCAAATTACATCCATGTGTCAGCATAATGCAATCCAGGCAAACAAACTACAGCCACAAAACAAAGCAGTAACAACGTAACCATCAGAAGAACGTATAGTGGAATCAAACTATACTTAAAGATAAGAAGAGCCGTATGAGGAACAGACGTTTGAGGTGAAGGACTATCTGAGGTTTTCCGGGACACACTACAGGTGAATAAGGTAACGTGAACGAATAGATATCAACATGAAACTTCCTCAGTTCACTACCTACATTAAGAAAAATATGTTTGCTATTGTTTGAATATGCAAATGAAGCATTACCTAATACATATGTGCTAATTTGCATACATTTCCAGAACATAAATATGAAAATTGGATAAAGACAGGTTCAAAATTCTTGTTCTATTATGTTGACATATCAGAGTCAAGGTTTTTATAGACGAGAGTTTGGATATCTCTTTGTATGACTTCATAAATCAGAAAACAGCCATAGAAAAAAACAAAAAAATCTCCATGTTTTTAGTAATAAATGTTGCATAAATCAGGCTATGAATGATATATGAACAAACCCCTCTGTAGAAACCTTCAGAATATAGAGAGGAATGAAGCTGTAAAGTTTGGTGTATGTAAGAGCTACTGAAGTGGAGATTTCTGGATCAGAGTCTGAGAAAAAACTCATTTAGAGAAAACGTCCTTTAAAGATATGTTTAGTTAAATTACATACATGTTGAAGACGCTACAGGTGAATAGGGTAAAAAAAATAACTAATAGATATCAACATGAAACTTCACCAGTTGATTACTGACATTAAGATGATTATTTTTATTATTACAAGTTTTCTGAAATATTATGTTTAAATATGTAAATGAGGCATTATCTAATGGTAACTTTTGGTATTTGGAATTTAGGAGAAATCTACAGATGCAAACAGACAAAGTAGTCAAATAAACACCTACGTAGATGTTTTCCTTCCGCTCGTCTGAAAGAATACCTGTTATGGAAGAAAAATAGATCCATGCATGAAAAACATGTTTTTGCTTTTAGTGTCTCGCCTTAAAATGAAAAATGTCCATCAATGTTGCTGATACAGAGTGTATTGGTATATATTGCATGCTGAACATATTGTCATTATTATTCAGGGGGTTATATTTCCATATTTTGATCTGCATTCTATGTTTTACATTTCATTTTATATTTATTTTATCAAGTGTGTGTTATTTGCCATGTTATTTTGTCTGTTTAATGTCTATATCCTCCTTTTTTAAGCCCTTTTTGCTTCATGTCGTGTATTCAAAGTGTTATACACATGAAGTGTATTATTAATATTGAAGTAAACAACTTTTATAACATTGCTTTATACTTTTTCTGATGCTCACCAGCTTTTAAATTCACTCTTAACTCACCTTCACAGTGACATTTCTTTCACCATCACTGTTCACCACCAGCCAACCTGCTGCTGTTGATCAAATTTAATAACTTACTATTATTTATTTTTTTATTCTCAAGCGCGCAGAGCTCCAATGACGCAGCCCCGGTGTCATGTGTGTGTGTGTGTGTGTGTGTGTGTGTGTGTGTGTGTGTGTGTGTGTGTGTGTGTGTGTGTGTGTGTGTGTGTGTGTGTGTGTGTGTGTGTGTGTGTGTGTGTGTGTGTGTGTGTGTGTGTGCCAGGAGCCTTCATATTACTCTGACGTGAGATGGAAACTCTCAGAAGAGCAAGAAGTCAAGCAGACACAAGCAACAAAAACAACAACAATAAATACTACAAAACCAGCAGAGGAGCAAGAGGCCAGCGCCAGAGGAAGAGGGAGATAAAGAGAGATACAGAGAGATACAGAGAGAGAGAGAGAGAGAGTGGAGATGAGGACCTTCCAGACCCAGAGCCAGGCAGCGCAGCGCGGAGCCTCCAGCAGCCCGCTCAGCCTCATCAGCTCCGGCAGCAGCAGCTCCATGAGTCTCCTCAGCACCGCCAGCGTCGCCCTCACAGCCCTGCTCCTCCTCTCCATCCCAGTCTGCAGAAGTAAGTCACACTATACTCTATCTATGTATCTATGTATCTATATCTATATCTTTTTATCTTTTTATCTTTTTATCTATTTATCTATTTATCTTTTTATCTTTTCATCTATTTATCTATTTATCTATTTATCTATTTATCTATCTCTATTTAGATGAAATCTATCTAAAATCTATCTATCTCTCTGTCTGTCTGTCTGTCTGTCTGTCTGTCTTTTTGTTATAACTATCTATCTTTTTCTATGAGAGAGACTGAAAGTGTAACTTTTAATCATGCATTGTTGCTTATGCTTATCTATCTATCTATCTATCTATCTATCTATCTATCTATCTATCTATCTATCTATCTATCTATCTATCTATCTATCTATCTATCTATCTATCTATCTATCTATCTATCTATCTATCTATCTATCTATCTATCTATCTATCTATCTATCTATCTATCTATCTATCTATCTATCTATCTATCTACCTCTCTATCTATCTATTTATCTATCTATCTACTGTATATTTTCAATTAGTCTCATGATTATTTTTCCATGGAAAATTTTGGAAAATCACCACTTAAGGAAAGAAAAAGAAATTGTAAAAACATTGCAGCAATTCAACATTCCTAATAATAAAGTTATTATTAATTATATATAATATATAATATATATATATATATATATATATATATATATATATATAGAGAGAGAGAGAGAGAGAGAGAGAGAGAGAGTATGTAGAGCAATTGTTTGGATATGAATAGTTAGAGAGATAAAAGGATGGATGGACGGTGTCTATGAACGTTTGTCATCCATCCATCATAGTTGTTCTCTCTCCTTATAACTGATGCGACATTGTCAGAAAACCTCGATCCTGCTGCTGACCTCTGACCTCTACTCTCTGACATGAAATCACACAAATGATTGAGATGTGCGTCGATGCAGATTGACAGTCAAAGTGTTTTTCATAAGCTTCTGAGATGCAAGATGTATTTTTTGGGAGAGTCTGTGATAAGAGTCTGTGATAAAAGTCTACTGTTGTGATATTAATTATATTTCTGTGTTGTTGTGTGAAAAATAAAGGTGCTCCAGCAGAACTTCAGCATTCCACAACAGATCAGAGGCAGCTCCTCAGCCAGGTACGCCTTTTAATTTCCATATTTATTCATATTTCTTCTTCATCCTTCCTGCTCTGTGTGCCTTTACGTCATCCTCTGTGATGCTCCACAGATAGACGCCGTGTGCTCGTCCTACCTCTCTGCAGACCTCAAGTTTTGGGTGAGAGTTTTGGGATTCTGTTTGCCCTGTTGTTGTTGTTGTTTTTACATATATATTGCAATTTTAAGGTATATTTATTATGTTTTTAATCGTCGCTCTTCTCTCTGGTATCAGGCATCTGATGTCTTAGGAGAACTCTGTGTCTTGATGCTGGTTCAGAAGACAAAGGTTATTCATGTTTGTACTTCATTCTAACAAAAATATGTTTTTTCACACTATATTTAATATGATATGTCACAGTGAGACATTGATCGTCCATCGTATTTAAAAAGAGGTACACAGATAACGATTTGCATTGTGACATCAACCAAAAGTCTAATTTTATTTTATTCTCAGGAGGTGAAAGTGCACGAAAATAGTAAAAGGGTAAGTTCATCTTCATCATTTTCAGGGCTGCAACTAACGATCATTTTCATTTTCATTTAAAACAATTAGTTTTTTGATCTGTAAAGTGTTGAATGTCTAGAAAATGGTGAAAAACGTTGAGCAATATTTCCAAAGACGACGTCCTCAAATGTCTTGTTTTTTCCACAACTCAAAGGTATTCAGTTTACTGTCACAGAGGAGGAAAGAAACCAGAAAATATTCACATTTAAGAAGCTGAAATCAGAGAATTTTTACTTTTTTACTTAAAAATTACTCAAACTGCTTATACAAAAAAGGTGCATATTAATTTAGCGGTAACTTAATCGATTAATGTTTAATCTTTAGACTTGTGGTGTAAGAAAATATCTATACACTTAAGTATCATGATAAAAGGTTTTGTGATACTTTATCGATTGTTAAGGTATCAAACTTACTTAAGGTAAGTTTGATACCTTCTTAAACGCCTGAAGAGGCTTCACAACTTCTTTCCCCAAACCAAAATACGTGCACAGTCCTCAAATACACATAAATAAATGAAAACCCTCCCTTGTTCTGTGCTCTCTCATGCAATGTCAGATTGCATGAGAACTTGGATTGTGTTTGTCCTCTCTGTCTGTGGTTCACGCTTGACAACACAAATGTCAAACAAGAAAGAAAAACTGGTAAATTGGCAGAAACATAATATCAACACTTTCTGGATCAATTATCAAAAAGTTTTGATAATTGATCCTTCTTGATATTTGTATTAAGTGTCAGGTGAATTTACAAAGGTTTTCTGGTCATGTAGAAGATGTTAAGTGGGCAAAGATGACGCAAAAAGCAGAGTGCAATGTTAACAGGATCAGTGGGAAATTATTATTTACATGCATTGCATTTAATTTACCCTTTATGTGCATTTATGCTCCTTTATATGGAGTCACAGTAGTGCCATAAAAAAACAAATATAAGAAAAACATGTGGAAATATAAAGACGAGTACATATAAGAATGACAAATAGTATAAAATAACAATTTTAAATGTGTACATTTATTTGTACATTTATTTCTCTCTTTATTTATTTCTATATTTAAAAAATATATATTTATTTATTTGTATATAATATATATATTATATATATATATATTTTTTTTTTTCTGTTAACAAGTTTTTTCCTTATTGCTTTTGCTATTCCTTGAAGGACCCAGCTGTCAATCAACTGGCTTTTGTGGTGGGCCTTTCCTCCCCATGCTGAGTAGTCAATTCCTGCACACATATACTCTATTTTAAATAAAAATTATAATAATAAAAATAATATAAAGTAATTTATATGCAAAAATAAATAAATAAAATATTTTTTTACATAAATAAATGATCAAAAAAACATGAAAGTAAAATAAAATGCTTATAATTATTCTCATCCTATTATTTATTTTTATATTTCCACACTTATATTCTCTTACACATTCATTATATTTTTAATAGCACTCCTGTATACATTGAAAATATAGCTTTTTTCAACAAAAAGACATATTTCTTATGTAGAAATGCCGTTTTGTCTTCTGCTGCTCCTTCATCTGTCGTTGAATAATGCATAAATGTGGTGCGTCTTTCAAAAGACTGATGCTGAAGGCTGCAGCGAAGACATTGAGAAGCATTTGTTTGCGCACATATCTGAGCTGCATGCTTCCCTGGAGATGAACCCGAGATCATCTCTTTGCCCGTTTGGCTCTGTCTGTGTGTGTTTTGTGTATTTGTCAGACTCCAATGTTGCATCCTCTCCTGCATCTCGTTTCTCAACTCCACACCAGAAGAGAGAGAGGAATCTCAATGCGCGTATGTACCACCCACGTCAGTTCTCTTCTCTCTTTTCATTTCCTTTATTGTTTGTTTTTTCCCTTCACAAAATAAGCCACTGATTGATAAAACAAAACATTTCTCTTTTTTAGCATGCACAAAAAGATGCAATCAATGGTGACATGAAATCTCATTTTGCTTGACATATTTTCAGAGTATGTGGCTTCAATGAAAACACAGAAAGAGCAGATAGAACTGCAGCACTCACAATGGAAACACACGTTTTCCTCCCTTCAGCTCACATGTCAATAGAGCCGCTTCACGTCGGAGCAGCTCTCCTCGCTCTCTGTGCAAACCACATTAGTTTGTTCTTTCCCAAGCTGCCAGCAATTATGGTCTAAAATTAGTGCGGCCAAACTTATATTTCTATCAATTCACAAAGTGGACTCAGAGGGAGTATGTGAGTGAGTGACGTGGAGAGTTGTTTGTTTTTTTGCTTTAGGATTGTGAATGATGGAGTTTGTGCTGTTTGATGGCGTTTGCTGGTGGAGGAGAGTCGTAGTAGAAACATGGAGGAAATAAGTAAAAAAAAAAAAGGTGTTTTTGCTTGTAGTAAGTAAACAAACTCTGACAATGGAGCAAGAATTTCCTTCAGGATTAATTAAGTTCTATCTCCTCTTGAAAAAATATGTTATATTTATGTCTTTAAAGATAAAATAAGCTCATTTTGAGATATATTTATAATAGTTTTGCTCAAGTGATGCTCAAAAGTAGTCATTTTAAAATGCATTGTCTTGTCAGGTGAGTGAATTTTATATTAAGAGATATTTTGAGATATTTTGCCTTGTAATTAGACACATTAACTTGCTTTGTTTTTTTTGTGTGTTTTTGCAGTGAAATTAGAAAAGTTAAAGGTAAATGCTGTGGTTTTTGTGTCCGTACAGGCTGAACTCCAGGGACCTGGAGGAATCCAGAGCAGAGGTTACTTCCTCTATCGGGTACGAACGCTTTAATGTCAGGAAATAAAATTAAACAATGAATTCTGTTGGATAATATGATGAACATTCAATCACATTTTGCTTTGCATTTACAGCCACGAAATGGAAGACGATCCCTAGAATATAAGTAAAATAAAGGTAATGCTTGTTTTGTTTTTCACCCATAGACACAGTCTTTAATAGAATAGAAGTTTAGAGTGAGGGACTGTATGAAAATGACCAGAGGTTTGAAAAAAATGATGTATTCTTATTGTTCTTTTAGCTAAATGAAGCTAGTTTAATTTATTTGTGGGTATGGATCATAAACTTGTGATTTACTTAATTAAAGGTGAGACACTACAGGTGAATAGGGTACAAAAGTAACTGATATCACCGTGAATTCTCCTGTTGATTACTGACATTAAGACAATTATTTTTTGTGTTACAACTTTTATGAAACGTTATGTTTAAATATGCAAATGAGGTATTATCTTATAAAATACGTGCTTATTTTCATACATTTAAAGAACATAAATCTGAACATTGGATAAAGCCAGGTTCAGAGTTCTTGTTTTATTTTGTTTACATATTAGAGTCAAAGGTTTTTTAAAAAATTAAAAAAGATTCTCCATGTTTTTAGTAATAAATGTTGTATAAATCAGGCTATGAATGATATCTGAACAAAGCCCTCTGTGTTAACCTTCAGAATATAGAGAGGAATGAAGCTGTAAAGTTTGGTGTATGTAAGAGCTACTGAAGTGGAGATTTCTGGATCAGAGTCTGAGAAAAAACTCATTTAGAGAAAACGTCCTTTAAAGATATGTTTAGTTAAATTACATACATGTTGAAGACACTACAGGTGAATAGGGTAAAAAAATAACTAATAGATATCAACATGAAACTTCACCAGTTGATTACTGACATTAAGATGATTATTTTTTTTATTACAAGTTTTCTGAAATATTATGTTTAAATATGTAAATTAGGCATTATCTAATGGTAACTTTTGGAGAATTTAGGTGAAATCTACAGACGCAAATAGACAAAGTAGTAAAATAAACACATGAATTTGTGTTTTGGATGTTCTCTTTCCAGTAGTCTGAAAGAAGACATATTATGGAAGAAAAATAGCCCAGCGGATGAATACATGTTTAGTAATAACTCGTAGCCAATGGCTTAAAATGTCTCTTTCACTTACAGATAGTTGTACTACTTTAACAGTGTTATAATATTATTTTTGAAATATTGTTGTACTTTCAACTAAGTGTCCAAAGAAAATATAGATAACTAGAGGCTGTCAACATTATATTTATATGTGGTTACAATATCAGAGTGTTTTCTCCTCATGGTTGTGTATTGATGGTTGTTAGAGTCGCCACCTCTGAAGATGAGTGTACAGAGACGACGTAGACCAGAGACCCGAGCCGCTGCACCGCGACTGAGCGACCCAGACTTCAGCTCTCAGCCCTCATGCCGCTGCTGTACAGTGATGTCTGAATGTACACAAAGAAAAAGATCCAAACACTATTCATTCGTCCAGATTTTATTTTGTGTCATGTGTGTGTTTGTGTGTCATTTGCATTAAAACTGCTACAATGTGGTCGGGGCGTACGTTTGACTTTGCTGCACGTTATGAACAAGAATCTTTTACTGCATTTGGGAAAAAAAGGTGAAACAGGAAGCTGTATGCATGAATAAATGCAGATACACACAATCAATATATATATATATACAATGCAGTCAAACACACATCAGGAATTTGACACCTAGAAAATTAAACATACTGCTAAATATAAACAGTGTGAATACTTTTCTATGTACAGCTTTAAATTCTTATAAAAAAAAGCACCTTTTTGCATTTTTTGTGTACTCAATGTGTCCTTTATAATAATACATATAGGAATCCAGAACACACTGAACAAGCAAAGCTGCTAAAAGAAAAAAATGCACACACACATGCAAGAAAATCATTATTTTTTTACGCTTTTTAGACATGAGAGGTTATTATGATTTCAAAATGACAAACCTAACTGATTGATCTTAACTTTATATTTAAATAAAAAATTCAAACAGGTCAACGTCCTTGTTTATTAAACTCAAATGTAACCAACCTTCCTTAGATTCATAATAAAACAAACAAATCTCCCAGGAGGAGAAATTAATTCAAACAGACAATAAATAATAACAACATGATGTGATGTTGAATCACAATGTGATAGTTTCAGTTTTTCTAAATTTTTCCTGAATATGTAATTACAGTAATCAACACTAGATGTCACCATCTTTATACCAATGAAAACTAAAGGTGCTTTCAGTTCTATTGATGTTTAAGAGAAGATTTGGCAAACATTTAAACAGAATAAATGGCTGAAAGCAAACCTTTAATGAGCAACAATCATCTCTGGCACTGCAGTTACAATCTCTAATTGTTTTTAGAGCTACTGTTGTGAAGTTTTAATCTATTTGACTGTGTTGTATTGTGTTGTATTATAGTGTTTGCACTGTTGAACAACATTTTGTACAGCAGAACCTTTTTGGCACAAAGGACCTCATCAAGACGGAGAGCTTGCGTTTCCAGCCACAAACAAAACACAATAAAACACAAGTGTTTTCACAGTTACATATTAATTAGTTGAGAGCATTTAGTTTTTTTAATTGAGTGAGCTACTGTGAAAAATAGCACGAGACTTCTGGCCAACTCATATTATTAAAAACAACAAAGCAATTCATGTTGGACTTGAATCAATAAAGTCAGGCTCACTTCCAAATAGTTTCATGTGAGAACTCATTAGGACTCATATTACCTGAGAAAGAGACTGAAGAACATTTGGCATCCTTCCAGGGAGAAAAGAACATGTGAGCATATACAAAAATATAATCATTGCAGGCCTAACATAAGAGTTTTTTATTCATTTAATTGTCTCTCTGCATGGCCCATGATCGCCTCGGCTGATTTGCTGCCACGTGACTAAACAAATCTTCATTTTAAGGTGAACATGATCAGTTTTGCAGGAGCAGCACTGGATGCATGCAAATCATTTAACATCATCAGTCAACACAGAGGTGGTAAACTGGGTTTAGATGCTGTAATGTGACTGAACACTACCGTCTGTCCCTGCTTCTTCACCGTGCAAAGAATAAATCGACAACATAAAGAAAACATATTTTCTAAAAGATAATAACACCATTATATTTGCATTATATGTGACGCATTTTTTTTCCATATACAAAACAATTAAATTCATAATTTTATAGTCTCCCTCCCCCCTAAAAACAGGGAAACAGCGCCACTCACCTATTGACTCCTTGTGTGTGGTTAGAAGTGGTATTGTAATTGTTGCTGCTTTGGCTGTTGCCAGGTGACGAGCACTAAAAAACTTAAAAACACAATAAATTAATTAATGTCTGAATAAGACTACTAAATAGTAGGATAACCATCAAAATAAGTATGATTACAAACTTATAATGCTATAAAATATCTTGTGAAGTGATTTTGACAGAAGATGGGATATGTTCACCATGATTTTTTTCTTGTAAAAAACATTTTATACACATTTAATACACATTTAAGATCAAAAACAAAATACATGTTATGTTAAAAAAGACTGTTCAAGCTAAGAAAAATGGCACTTTTTAAGAATCAAGCCAGTGATTGCATGAAAAGATTTTAATTTATTGAAATTATCATGATATTAACAAAAAAATCATAACACCGTATTTTATCATCTTATATTTGCCTTGGTGCAAAAATCAATTGCCCTTCTGTGACAAATAAAGTTAAAAGTTGATCTAAACACATGTTTAATAGTCCACATGTTTAATATATTTCTAATAAATTTGTCATGTTATTCTTTCACATAATTATAAGTGTTAAAAAGCTACATCAAATTATTCAAAGGGACATACATGAGAAGTATTTTCTCTATATTGTAAGAAATAAAATAAAAAACTCTGCTTTAAGCAACAATATCTGGCATTCAGGGATCATTTATTGTGATTATGCAACACAGGGATGCACAACAAAATCCAAACATTGTTAATACAACAAACACATGATAAACAAAACAAAACAAAAACAGCAGTGCATTAATGAAGAGCATTGTTTTTAATTTGCATCATAAGGAATACAAACAGCAGCAAGAAAAAACACTGGGCAGATAATATGATTCATTTTATTATTTATTTATTTTATTTCTTGGTTTATTTGCATTGTATTGATTAGTTTTATTGTTTCGTAGTATTGTTTACATGTTTTAAACTCTTAACCTTAGTTTGTTGGGCCTCACTGATGAACTTTCTGTTGTTTTATTACCTTGATTCTGCTGCTGTGTCTGTCGAAGCACTTTAATTATTATTAATAAAAAAAATTAAACATGAGTAAAAAAACATTGTCCATCAACTTTGACTGTGTTTGAGTTCATGGACAATGTTTTTCCTCATTGAATCTGAATTCAGACCATAGCAGCCCTATGTAATTTTTAATTAATTTAATTAAATTTTAATTTATGTATGAAACATGCATAAAAAAGGTTACAATGGACTACTTTTGATTTTTGTCTTTACTTTAATGTCAATAAAAAAAACATATAACAAATTGGTTTTATTGTTTTATCAGGTTTTAACTCTTAACCAAATTTTGTTGGGCCTCACTGATGAGCTTTCTGTTGTTTTATGTTGACTTTTGAATTCAGACCATATCAGCCCTATTTAATGTTATTTTTATTTATTTATTCATGTATAAAACATGCATAAAAATGCAGGTTGAAAAAAGCTACAATGGACTACTTTTGATTTTTGTCTTTACTTTAATGTCAATAAAAAAACATATCACATTCACCTGCAAGTGACATTGGTTTTATTGTTTTATCAGGTTTTAACTCTTAACCAAAAATTTTTGGCCTCATGTTGACTTTTGAATTCAGACCATATCAGTGCTATTTAATGTTATTTTTATTTATTTATGCATGTATAAAACATGCATAAAAAAGGCTGGACTACTTATAATTTTTTATCTTTCCAAAAGTGGTTTTTTAATGTCAATAAAGCTTTCTGTTGTTTTATTGCCGCTGTGTCTGTCAAAAAAAAATTTATAACATGCATAACCTGCAAGTGACAATCCAACTTTGTGTGTGTGTTTGCAGTGCATGGACAACATGCATGACTTTTGTGTGACCATATCATGCTATTTAATGTTGTTGTTTTTTTAATTTATGTATAAAACATGCATAAAAAAGGCTACAATGGACTACTTTTGATTTTTGTCTTTCCAAAAGTGGTTTACTTTAATGTCAATAAAAAAAAAAACATATAACATGCAGAACCTGCAAGTGACAATCCAATGTGCATGTGTGTGTATATGCATGCATGTGTGTGTGTGTGTGTGTGTGTGTTGTGTCTGTGTGTGTGTGTGTGTGTGTGTGTGTGTGTGTGTGTGTGTGTGTGTGTTATAAATATAAAAAAAGGCTGTGTGTGTGTGTGTTTGTCTTTTCAAAAGTGTGTTTACTTTGTGTCAATAAAAAAAAAAACATATAACATGCAGAACCTGCAAGTGACAATCCAATGTGTGTGTGTGTGTTGTCTGTGTGTGTGTGTGTGTGTGTGTGTGTGTGTGTGTGTGTGTGTGTGTGTGTGTGTGTGTGTGTGTGTGTGTGTGTGTGTGTGTGTAGTACGGTAGGTAGGCCCTCTTGGCTCCGGTTCCAGCTCCACTCTGCGCTGCGCAGTCAACCCGTCAGCGGCGGCGCCACCGGCTGCAGAGGAGCGACCGCCGGGAGACCGCCGGGAGACCGAGGAGGGACCGAGGAGAGACCGAGCCGGGGTGAGTGTGTCCCCGTCCACAGGGGGCTCTGACCCCGCTAGTGACACCACGGCAACGCGGCACACACGGGAACCGCGCTGCTCGCTGCGGCGACAAGAGTCTCTGGCCGGAGGCCCGCTGACCCACATTCTTATCTAATGCTGCACCTAGCATTAGCACTAGCATTAGCATTAGCATTAGCACTAGCTTTAGCATTAGCACTAGCACTAGCGTTAGCACTAGCTGTAGCTTTAGCCCTAGCATTAGCATTAGCTTTTTTGACATGCATTGAATTCTCGCTACATTTACAGCATAAAGTTTTTGAAAAAAAAAAATAAAAAAAAAAATTAAGCTAATCTACTTTGTCCTGGATAAAGGTTGCCATGACGACGTGTGTCATATGTCGCAGTAAGTGTCGCAAAAGCTGCTGCTGCTGCTGTTGTTGTTGTTGTTGTTGTTGTTAGCTTGACGTTAGCACGCAGGCTAGGTAGCCGTTAGCATGCTAGCTATTTTGTTTTGTGCCGGCCGGTGTCAGCGCCGGCAGAGAGGTCTGGTTCTGCGGGGCTGGCGGGCGGCTCTGCCCGCTGCGCGACACGTGTTCCGCCGCTCTGCTTCACGGCAGTCCGGCTGCTGCTGCTGCTGCTGGGTGAGAGGTGATGGACCTGTGGCAGCTGATCCCAGTTTAATCACATTTATGTCAGGTTATAGCTGCCATGCATTGGTGGCCTGGATGGATCTGCAATGATTAACCAATTAGGAGTTAATTATTACATTAATTCATCAGTTTGAGTCTTTATTTTAAAGAAGAAAAGTCAAAATTCTCTGATATTTTCTGGTTTCTTTACTCCTCTTGGTCAGTAAACTGAATATATTTGAGTTATGGACAAAAATATATATTATTTGAGGATTTCATCTAAAAAAAACAATTTATTAACAAGAAAAAAGCTCAAAATTCTCTGATTTCAGCTTCTTAAATGTGAATATTTTCTGGTTTCTTTATTCCTTTCAGATAGTAAACTGAATATATTTGAGTTATGGACAAAAATATATATTATTTGAGGATTTCATCTAAAAACCACAACAATTTTGATATATATTTGAGTTATTAACAAGAAAAAAAGCTCAAAATTCTCTGATTTCAGCTTCTTAAATGTGAATATTTTCTGGTTTCTTTATTCCTTTCAGACAGTAAACTGAATATATTTGAGTTATGGACAAAAATATATATTATTTGAGGATTTCATCTAAAATAAACCAACAATTTTGATATATATTTGAGTTATTAACAAGAAAAAAACTCAAAATTCTCTGATTTCAGCTTCTTAAATGTGAATATTTTCTGGTTTCTTTACTCCTCTTGGTCAGTAAACTGAATATATTTGAGTTATGGACAAAAATATATATTATTTGAGGATTTCATCTAAAAAAACAACAATTTTGATATATATTTGAGTTATGGACAAAAAAAAGACATATTAGGACTTCTTCCTAAGTATTGGCATGAAACAACAATTTATTAACAAGAAAAAAGCTCAAAATTCTCTGTTTCCATCATCTTAAATGTGAATATTGTCTGGTGTCTTTATTCCTTTCAGACAGTAAACTGAATATATTTGAGTTATGGACAAAAAAAAGACATATTAGGACTTCTTCTTAAGTAATGGCATGAAACAAACAAACTATTTTGATCATTTATTAACAAGAAAAATACTCAAAATTCTCTGATTCCAGCTCCTTATGATTGTCATTTAATATGAAATATAGAGTTTGGGGTAAAAAAAGTTATTTTTGTTAATATTGAGCTATTATGAGAATTGATTCGTCGAAAATTCCCTGATTTCAGCTTCTTAAATGTGAATATTTTCTGGTTTCTTCACTCCTCTTGTTCAGTAAATTGAATTTATTTGAGTTATGGACAAAAAAAAGACACATGAGGACTTAATCAACAATGGAAAATCCCCCTTAGCCCCGGATCTTTTCTGTTTATCATTACAGGATCTAGTTAATTATTTTTGCAGCCTGATATGGGGATCACATGTATTGTATTTGTGAACCTGAAGCATGCATAATAAAACACCACTGGTTCTTGTTATGATGTTTCTTAAGCATGCATAATAAAACACCACTGGTTCTTGTTATGATGTTTCTTAATAAATGTCAGCAGTATAGGTTGACAAGGCAGGAATTTTGTGTATTTTTCTATCATAGAGTGTTTGTCACAGTTATGGTTGGGAACAAATATGATTAGTTGTTTTTCTAATTTAGCCTAACTCAAATGAACATGTACATTATGGCACAGTGCATAATGCAACTATCTACTATAGATGTTTGTTTGTCGTATTCGATCACGTTGAAGTGGCTTCCTTCACATTTAAAGACGATGGTAACAACCTTTGTGATGATTAGTAGAGCTGAACTTTAGAATTTATCAGTCAGACGAAAAGCGAAAAGCGATTTCCAAGATAATCAAAATGCCAGCTGAAATGTATAGAGGAGGGTCTAAACCTGCTCTATAGGATGTGTCTCGAGATCACTTATATAAATGCTATATAAATAAATAGAAATTGACTTTCTGTTTTAATTCCCATCTGATTTAATAAGGAAAAACTAGACAACTTTCAATTTTTTTCCCCTATAAGCTAAAAATGTCTTTAAGAAGTTATTTTACAGTATTTTATGATGAATATTTGAATTGTTAAATAACAATAACTTACCTTACAAGCACACAATAGATTTAATAATACAGTTTACTATCCAAAATTGTTGGAGCTGATAGTGGAGCATTGAGAAATACTTTGACACATTGTTTATTGCTGGCTGCAGGTGAGGAGAGGCAGATTATTACCATTATCTACTACCCATGTGTTTCATTGTCGCTTGTAGTGTTGGGCAGTATGACAAAAACATTTTTTGTCCTTTTTGCATGACTCTTTTTATATCTGGTTTATGGTGGCTAATTGCACTGTAATTAGAATATAGGTTACTGGGTGACGTCACCATGACTACGTCCACTTCTTATATACAGTCGATGGTTTAAACACTATAAACTGACCTTGACCTCGGGACTGGAGAGGTGGGGGAAGCCAGCGTAGATTCAGATGTGATGGTCTTAAGCTTTGGCTTAATGTTTGTGTGCAGCTTGAATCATTCAGTTGACTGATTTAAAGTGGTGTTTCTATCATTAATGTTGATACCTGAGCCTTCCTCGTAGCACTTATTGCACTCGTATTAGTTGTTGCACTTACTGTATTCGTATCAGTTCGCTGCACTTATTGAATTTGTATTTGTTTACTGCACTTATCCTATTCGTAGTAGTTTGTAGCACTTACTATATTCGGATTAGTCTGTTGCAATTATTGTTTTCGTAGTAATTTGCCTCTGCACTATACTTTTGCTCTGGCTTATGCTTTGAGATGCTTGTTTAAGAAAGGAGATGCACTTATGACTTCTGGTGACTAGTAGTTCTCTTGAATACCTATGTTGAATACACTTCCTGTAAGTCGCTTTGGATAAAAGCGTCTGCTAAATGACTGTAATGTAATGTAATGTAATGTACTGATAGTCAGCAGATTCATTGGGACGCTCCTTACAAATTGGAGATCTGTTCATGAATGCTGAAGTTTGGAAAACCTGCAGGAGTCTGTATAAATGTGAAGTCCCGCACCATCAGGCTTCCCCCATGGGACCTTGTTTTGGGAACAGCGGGAGACAAATATATTTTTGAACCAGTTTGAATTCTGCCTTGAATTAAATATAGGATGTTTGTCAATTTAAAAGCCAATTTTGCAAGACGCAGTTTGTTGTAGTATCGATGAGTGAACTACAGCTCTCGTCTCTCACACTGTACATCACCAACATTGACGTTAGCTTGGCTTGCTATTTAGCGAGCTAATTTAGCTATGTTCCACGTACAAATGTTATGTTTTTCTTACCTAATATGTTTTATCCAGTGATTCTTTTTATCCTCCGGAAAGAGAACGAACAACATAGACCCGTTGTTGGTGAGAAACCACCTCCTGGTACAAATCACACAGACATTGTAGCTTCAGATAGAGACGTCACTAACAATGCTTTTGGGCGTGTAGTCTTATACTTCTAGAGTTTTACAACAAAATGCCACTTTCTTGACGCGGAAAACTATCTTTTTAATTGGCAAACATCTAAAAAGTAACTCATGGCACAATTCAAACAAGATCAAAAATGTATTTTATATCTCGCCATTGACTTAAATACATATTTTTCCAAAAATCACGTGTTGCAACAACCAAAGTGTTCACAATTCAAGTATAAGATTAAAACGCCAGAAGGCTTTTCACGCATCACAACCCTTGAAAAACTGTTTTCTAATATAACTAATTTCATCAGTCATGGTCGACCATATGTTTACTACAGTATGTCGGCGCTGCTGTCATGAGGTCAAAGCTTAAATGCATGTGGTAAAAGATCGGCGCCGTTTGTTGTCGCAGTCCTTCAGGGTTTGATTTGTCTTTGTGTGAAGGATTTCAGATACTACATTTAGCATTCTCGTCTAAATGTTGTTTAGGACACGTGACTGTGTGTCATAACAGCCATTTAAACAGCTGACTTCACCAGTCTTGTTGTGGCTACAAACTGACGTCTACTTCTCTCGTGATCCTGCAGCACATTAATCTCGTGACGCCAATATTTGGTCTGCAAAATGCTGTTTGTTGAGATATTATCTCACAAACAACGATCCATTGTTGGGAGATAATCTCACGGTATGAAGCTGTGTTTCACTTTCCTGCTCTCCCTTTTAACACTGTTGCAGAATATTTGTTTTATTTACCCAAAAAGCCTCAAACAAAGACTCTGAACCTCCAGACTAACTGACACTGACCATGTTTTTTGTAATGAAGGAATATGTCCACCAAGGCAGCTGCATGGACCTTTTATGTGTTTTTAATGTGTTTTTGGACAACAATGGAGTTTCATGGCATAAATTGTCAAGATGTAATAATTATCCTCCACGAGTGATATTGGAAAAAAGAAAGTAAAAATGAACATGTACTACTATCAAATGCTGACATGTAGGTTGCTCCTTAGTTCCTGAATAGAGTAAATGAAAAGATTCATTAAATACACGGACTAGACGTTCCCAAGAGATTTACGATACTATTTCACTTTACTGTTTGGCTTCCTAAGGCTCTAAAAAGAGAACATCCTCTGACCGCAACGTCAGCAGCAGAGAAATCCTTTAACAACGCAGGATAGTATCTCTGACAGCTGAGAGGATTGGGCCTCTTCTTCTTAAATTTAGTTTTTGAGAAAAGTCTGAATTCGTATTTGTAACGTGTTCTTAAACCACAGAACAGTTCGTACCTGTTTTCTTATTAAAGAATAATACCTTTTGTCCTCGTATATCAAATGATGATAACTAGAAAACGCCCCGTCGGTCCACATGAAAGGGGATGAAACCGCCATGTGCACAGACAGAAATTGGAAAGAAAAGTTGAGTTGAGAATAAAGAATGACGAAAACCAAAGTCTAAAGAAGGTGAAGCACCGGACTCCAAACGTTTAAAAAAACCTCAGTGGATCTGAAGTGGAGGAACTTCTGCAGAAAGTAAACACTAGATGAGCTTTCATATTTACTAGTGTCAGTAGTGAATATAAAAATAACACATAAAGATGCATTGGATGCTTATACTTGTTCAGTGTTAATGTAGTGTCTGTTTATTTAAAAGAAAACAATAATGCTTTGCAAAATAATGAAAATAATTATTTAAAAAATACTAGAAATGGTAAAGAATATTGTTATTTATATCCTATGATATACAAATAACACTTGACATGAAGAAGTCACTTGCAAATGACAAAGTAATAAATAAAATCCATAATTTGGTGTTTCATTTTTACCTCTTTGCTTAAGATTTCATTGAAATATTTTTTTTCTTTTTCACCAAATGAACCAAAACTCTGACAATGAGGAGGAAATATTGGGTAGATAATGAGGATATATAAGAAACAAAGTTTACATCTAACCCTCTAGACTTAAAATAAATCTTGTTTTATTAAAATCAAATACTGTTACTAAGATTGTTTTCAAGATATTTAGTCAAAGCTGTTCTATAGAGGAAACCAGTCAAGTGTATCTGTGGATGGATGGAAAAAACCAACACGGAATGGAAATGCTATTGACTCCTCCAACCCACAAATAAATCAAACAAAAGATTTCAACCATTGACTGGACTGAAACGTGTTTTTACGTGAGAGTATGACGGAGTTCTTGATCGTGACAAGAGTTATGAAATATTTTTTTTACTCTAATGAGCTTTACATTCATGCGTTTCTATGAGCAGATGCTTTTGTGTACATTACCTAAAAATAAACCCCCTTCCCAGCTGATGGCCAGGGGCTCGAGTAGTGAATGAATGAACTTCCGAGAGACTCGTGTGTGTGTGTGTGTGTGTGTGTGTGTGTGTTGTAGGTGTGTTTGTGTGTGTGTGTTCAGAGCTGTTCTCTTATTTCTGCAGAGCAGTGGGAGGCTCACGATGACCCAGATGTTTGAGTTCTGATTCAGACGTGTGAGATTGTTTCTATTTCTCTCTCTCATTCTGTTCAACAGGTGAAGGATTCAGACGGGAGTTGACGACCGACTCATCCGTCATGAGGTGAAGCGGATACTTAATTAACCATCGACTCGGAGACAAAAAGGTAAGACATCTTGGACGTCAACTTCTGAATTTTTGGTTGCAGCAGTGGACTGTTTCAGGGTCAAACAACCTGGCTATTTAAGTCTCTTTGTAGCCGAATTCAGAGACTATTTAACATCCATTCAGTTTGTGTTTATTTTTGGATCTGCAGTTTGTTCGATCTGTCGATGTGTCATCTGAATATGATGAATATGGAAATGAAATGGTTTTAACTGAGTCACTGCTGCATTTTAAATGATTTTCATTAAAATAAGATGATACTATAAATGGCTCTGCTGACACTTTTGATTAATCTGTATTGCTAATATTGCTGCGTCTTTCCAAGCTGTTTATGTGTTTGCTTGTTTATCTAAATCCCAATAATTTTAGTACTAAAAAAAACCCATCTCTTCTAAACATTCTTTATATTAACTTGTTAACAGTTTAATATTCCCCAAACTGTAGGCATAAACTATGGGTTAAACTCAGTCTTGATTATCATGTTCATGATAATATCTACCTTGTGTTATTATATTCAGTTTGACACTTTCACGTTCATGTATGTTTGTTGATGTAGCATGAGACAAGCAGTCAAAATCAAGAAGTTCTTAATCGTATAGTTATTTCTACAACATTTAGTCCTTGGAGTTTTTCAAGTTTAAAACTAAATCTAAATCTAAAGAGGTTAGTTTTTAATCATTTCTGAGTAGAAAAAGCCAACTTTTTCAAAGATGATGTATATTTTTCTACACTGTTTATTTCTATTTGTGACGCCAGATGGCACGGCAAGGTGAACTTGCTTTTTTTGGAATCTGTGCACATGGCAGAAGTTTGCCTTCCGGGCTTTCTGACAGAAACCATCATCATTTCCTGAATCTAACTGAGTAGGTTTGTTGCCTTAACCAAAGGACATTTCTGTCAGAAAGGCCCTGAAGGCAAACTGTACGCCAAACATGCACTCAATCAATTCAACATTTAGCACTTTGTTGGACTCACACTTGACAGTTTAAAAACAAACAAACCTTAAAACCAGAGATATGTTTTTTTTTTATTCCACATGACCTCTTTCTTTCAAAACCTGGTACCTACATTACCCACAATGCACCTCAGCTACTGACATAGACATTATGTAGAGAGATTGAGATGTATTATGCTGGTAGTGGCTAGTTATTTCTAACTCCAGAGTCTCAAGCTTGTAGTCTTCAGACCCAAGTTACAACATACTTTATACAACTGGTTTCACACATTCATTTGTATCCCCAAAGACCTGTGAACAGACTTTGATGTGTAAAGTTGTTGGAGTTCCCCTTTTAAAGCAATGATTTCTATGGCTTACATGCATATGTCTCTAATTGTTCAACCATGAAAGGACCATTAGAGCCACAATCCTCACAAGATATTCAGAATGTGGCACACGAGACGAGGCCATGAATGCATGAGATGCATTTAACGTGAGTTACTGCTGCTAATCTCTTTTGTTATCTTACCTTCGGTGTAAAAGTTCAGCAGCTCCAAAGGTGTCTTAAAGAGTCATAAAAGTCTTGTAAAATTAGTTTACATTTTAATCTCTCATGAAATGCTTCACAGGAAAATGTTGTATGTAAGAAAAGTTGAAATCCTTTCTGTCGCATTTTTTCCTCGTTTTTGACGTATAGCAACACCGAAATATCCTCTGCAGTCGTTATGGATGAAAACTTTCAAGTTTTTAATGCACACATTTATAACAGTATATAGTAATCTTTAGATGCACAAACTGTACATAATCATCCAGTCCATGTGTCTCCATTCAGAATTTAAATCTTTGCCCTATTTGCAAAAACACTTGACTGGTATAAAGACATTTTATTTCTTGCTTTATTGCTGGTCATTGGTTCTTTTTATATATATTTATAACATTTTATATATATATACGCCTATTTTTAACAGTCCTGCCTATTCTTTACTTTTATTTGTCCGGCTTTGGTGTCCTGTTATTTCTATTTCTGTGAGTACATCGAGAGTGGAAGGTTAAAAAAATGGAGTTAAATTCCTTGTTTGTGCGATCATACTTAATACACAAAGGTGATTCTGATGCTGATCACACTTCAGCAGTGAAGAAGTTCTTTTCAAAACATGATGCCAAATATGACTCTAACTGAAATTCATTTTTCTGATCTGATTTACAGCAACAACACGTTCAGACTAAAGCAGAACATACCAGAATGTCGCGTTTTAGCTGGATTGCTGATTTATTAGTTTCTTAAGCTGTTGATTTATATTCTGTCATCAGTGAGTTAATCAAATGGATCTTGTGAGGTTGTTATTTCAGATCAGTGAGTTCTACGTGATGAATAGCAGTTTAGAGTGCTCCCTTTATCTGTGATTAACGGCAATCAATAAAGGGTGATTTATTTTATTTTTTGTTGGCCTTGAAAATAATAATGGTGCAAAGTCTTCTGGGAAACTACAAGAACAAACACTCATACAGAGCAAAGTTGAGTAAAGGCTTCGGTTATTTAGCTTTCTAATGGTTCGACTTTCTTAGAGTGCTACTGCTGGTTATTGTGGAAACAAAAATGGCCGACTGGTTGGCATAAATAGAGTATATATATATATATATATATATATATATATATATATATATATATATTGCCGAGGTGTCCTTGAGATTGAATGTGTGTGGTTATACATTTTGATTACAGACTGTCGTCCTGCAGGGCTGTAGGTCTGCAGTATATTTTCTTTATTGCTTCTCTTGCTCTGCCAATCTTCCTTCTGGACTCCAGTGACCCACTTGGCATCGGTTTCGAGGCCCCTGACTCAGATCCTGCTCCGTTGGGACAGGAGGCTCGGCAGCACTCCAGGTCCTAGGGGCCCCCTGCCAACCGCTGCTGCTCGGGGGCCTCTCAAACATTCCTGTCTGTCGGGGCCGTGGAGGGAAAACACAAAAAAACAAAGACCCCTTTTAGTGCTGCCGGGCCTGTGGATGTGTGGGGCTCCTTGAGTGGAAACTCAGCTGGCTGCCCGACGTCGAGGTGTTTTTTTTTTTTTGGTTCAACGAGGCAGCAGTTTGGTGACAAGCTTCACAAGCTAAATAATAATAATAATAATAATCATTTTATTTGTATAGCACTTTTCAAACGCGGAGTACAAAGTGCTTTCCATAGGCTGCAGGTCAATACAGTCACAAAATCTCAAAAAATAAAAACATAAAAATACAAGCACACAATTAAAACACCATTTAAAATACATTTACAGATTATATATATAAGGTTATATATATGTTTATATATTTAAAACCGTCCTCGGTTGCCTGTAACCCGAGGGGGGAATCATATCTATTGATTGCTAAGTGGATGCATGTCACCAGGATGTGCACGCCTTGATGTGCACTCCTTGATGTGCACGCCTTGATGTGCACTCCTTGATGTGCACGCCTTGATGCCGCCTCAGACAGGAAGTTTGACCGAGTAATTTATTCATTCGTGTTTTTGTTTTTTTTGTTGGTTTACATGACCTCCTTGTCGGTGAATCTTTAGCTTTCCGGCTGTTAAAATCTGCATATCATTATCCTAGATATTTCCCAACACTTGGAGCAGAATGAGGAGGATCACCCTCCTCCTGCTTATCTGCTGCTAAACTGAGTACCAAGTCTGTGTTGTGGCAGACTGCAGTCATGTCTAATAGAACCAGTGAGTTTTAGGTCTTTTAATTTACAATTGCAGGTTCTTGAAATCAGTTTTTTAAGTTTATCACAGTACCAAAAAGGCATTTATCTGAGGAGCAGGTGACAAACTTATGGATTGTGTCTCTACTATAGTATATACTTGTCATGAATTTATACTGAATTAAACGTGCATTTTTATTTCGTGGTAATCTTAGAACCAAGCTCTTTATTCCATTTATTAGACATGTTTTGTAACAGATCTTCTTTACTCTCAGCTTTGACAAGAATATTGTAAACAGCGTTCACTAATTGTTTCTTTTAACCATTTTTATTAAAATTACCCCTATCTCGTTGATCTTTATCCCCAAGGTCAAAATGAAATGAAATTTCATTCCCTGTCTTGGAATATATGCATTAAACCCAAGACTCTTGCTCATTCAATAAAAAAATATATAAATAGAGTTCTTAATCTTTACCAGTCTTTCCTCTGTTTCGCAAATGCCCTGCTCTCGGGTGTCTGGGTGTGACGTAGATGATGAAGAAAACACAAGGGTTGCCATGACAGCGGAGTTTACCTAAACATGTGATACAGGCTGTCTGCAGACAACCCTCTTAGAGCTATTTTTCTCAATTTAAACAGAAGCTATTATGATGAGCTCCATTGAGAAATCTATTTGAGGCACTGCAAATACAGAGATTTACTTTCCAGGTCTTTTTTACCACTTAAATTTAAAGGTCTAGACTGTCAAGTTGAGTTTGTGATTGCCTGAAGGAACATTGAAGTCGACTGAAAAAACACCAAACTTGCCCTTTATGAGGCGTCAGACAGACCAGAAGGTCACCTGATTACTGAACTGACTCGTTGAGTCTCCATTTGTTTGACTGACAACTATGTTTATTTATTTTTAACTTTAACAGCATGGCTCTAGTGATGGTAGTGTTGGTGAGCAATACAAAACAATGTCATGTCGAAACGCTGGTAGATTATAATTCCTTTAAATCAAACAATTCAAATGATAATGAAATGTCCATACTGGGAGAGGAATCCCTGTTAAAGGTGGTTTGTTGTTTTTTAATGCACGGGTGCAAGACCAGAGTCTGAAGAAGAGCTTTAGCTCGAAACGTCACTTTCAGATCTGCCAATAATCATCGGCGAACCTCCACTGTTGGATCAATTTGCCATGAACATGTGTTGTTTGAGCATGTAGCCATGCTGGCGTTGAACTCAAAGCACCGCTGTGCCTTAAACACACCTTCCAGATCCACCAGCATGGCTGCAGACTCTTTGTCTGGTTCATCAAGTTTGTTGTTTTTTCATCAAGTATGAAACTGAAAGTCTTTATCACAGTCAGTGACTGGAAAATTACTGAAAGACACGTTGCCCTTTGCAGTACATTCCTTATCAGACTACCACATAATGATAGAAGCTTTTTTTTTTTTTTAAATAAATGCACTTTTGACTTATTTGTAAGATGTTTTGAACACAGGAGGAAATATCATTCAAATCATCTTAATCATATAGAAAAGCTTGATTAAGTAGCATTGTATTTTAAAAGGATGCATCCTGATATTTCATTTTTTAAGAACTGTGGCAAAACAAGCCTCCTCTGCATCGAGGACTGCTGCTCCT
>NC_072456.1:26206062-26228562 GCF_027596085.1 Anoplopoma fimbria
GAAATAAATTTTTTGTTTGTGATGGCTTGGTTTGTTATTTTGGGCACTTACCTTGAACGTGAACATGTGATAATGCTTGTTAAATCAATAATTGTAGGTTTTATAATTCAACTCATTTTTGTGCATATATATATATATATATTCAGTTACACGACTTAAGTATAAATCCCTAAAAAAGCAAAAACTTCAAATATTTCATCTGTCACATTTGTAATACAGGACACATCATGTATATCACCATTCATGGAGAGAAGGGATTTTCTCACCAGCACAAATAGGCCCTTCTGGTGAGAAAAACCTCCCACTCAGGTTCTGACTGTAAATGGTTCATGAAATAAGTGGGTCAGATATTTGGGCTAGAGACCCAGCGGGGCTTCTCATTTTAATCTATTGTAGGCCTACCTGCGCAAAGAGAAGAGTTTGAGTCCGGTGATGGGAAGAAAATGTCAGCATGACAGTGATGTGCTGAATCTATCACTGACTGTAGGTCAGTTAAATCAAGATGGGAGCTTGATTTGTGATGCATTTGTGATTTGTTTCTACGCTCAGTGAAGATAATGGTGCTGAAATGATGGTTACCAAGCTTTCCCTTTCAATTCCTGCCAACTATTGTTAACCTCGTAGTCCAATATCATATGGAACTATTTCCATGTTGCATTTCATCCCTGTTCCCTGTATTGTGACATTTTTTGATGCAGTCATTAGTTTAAGTTGGATAATCGGACAGATCAGTGGTTGTGTGACGTGTTCCGGTTCTACAACAATTTTTAAAAGTAATTTTCGCTGAAGAACAACATTTAAAGTCAAGCACTATTCGGCCGTTCATATAAAACAAACAATATGCCTATCTTGCACAGGTTTAAGAATTATTTTGAATCAGTCATAAACTTATGGGATTCATGTTGATGAATATTATTAGATTAGATTAAAAACCATTTTGTTATATTTTATTTGTATTTATTTACTTCAAACGTGACAAGAAAGTAAACAAACCAAACAAGAAATAAAATGAACAATAAATATAGCAAACTTTCAATAAACACAACCTAATTCTCAATACTCAGAAGCATTAGTCTTTAGGCGCAGGCTGAAAACTCACCTCTTCAAGAAGTACTACCCTGAGCCTTCCTCGTAGCACTTATTGCACTCGTATTAGTTGTTGCACTTACTGTATTTGTATCAGTTCGCTGCACTTATTGAATTCGTATTCGTTTACTGCACTTATCCTATTCGTAGTAGTTTGTAGCACTTACTATATTCGGATTAGTCTGTTGCAATTATTGTTTTCGTAGTAATTTGCCTCTGCACTATACTTTTGCTCTGGCTTATGCTTTAAGATGCTTGTTTAAGAAAGGAGATGCACTTATGACTTCTGGTGACTAGTAGTTCTCTTGAATACCTATGTTGAATACACTTCCTGTAAGTCGCTTTGGATAAAAGCGTCTGCTAAATGACTGTAATGTAAATGTAATGTAATGTAATTAGTGAAAAACAACAAGCTAGGGCTATGATAGATTATTAAACTATTAAAAAGCAAAATACAACCATAGTCCTTCTTCATTATAGTTTCGCCATGGCAGACCTACGTCCTCCGTCACATCATAATCACGTAGTTTAGTGAAAGTGTAGTCGGATTCTCTAAGTTCCAGAGTCGTCTTTTCCTAAACCCTTATGAATTCTCCTTCACATCTCTGTTGAGCTTGTGATATTTTCCATTGCTGTCAAGGAAAAGTGGTTAGGAATAGACGTTCTGAGGTAATATTTTATTCATTTGTAATTAATCACGTCTTGCGCATCAATCTTTTCTCCTTCGCCAACCTCACTTTGTACTTGATAAGCTGAGCTGACGGGCTCACTAACCTGTTTCTGTATCTGAGCACTAACAACGTGTGTGTTTCTCTCCTCTCACAGACTCCGATGTTGCTGCCATGTGCCAGCCTCGCACCCGAAGCAGACGAAAAACTCCGCTCAACGAAGACCTCCTGTCGACTTTCTGTTCTCTGATTGAGGAAACTTTCAGTGACTCTCCTCCGGGACTCACGGAGCTCCACCACGTCTCCACCCAGACCCCACCTTCATCCAGCAGCAGCTTCCTCATCCTCCCACAGGACTGGCTGTACTGTCAGTGAGGTAAGGTTTTTGTTTGACCCATCTGACTTGTCTTTGTTTTGAATCACTCCGATGGTGATGGAGATGTTATTTCATGTGTGTTTCTTTTTTCCTCAAAGGTTCATTCACAAATGTCTACCTCACGATTAAAAGAGCTCTCTCCAACACTGCGACCCTGAACAGGAAACAAAATGACCTCGAGCATCGACCGGTGAGACAAACGTTATGTTTTCTTATTCATTTTTATTAATTATGTAGTCTCTAACATGCATCTAACAACATCTTTCTTACCAATAATCCCGAAAAAAAATGATTTGTGCTAGATGATGATTTAAACCCGTTATTTATGACAATTGCCACAGATTGATTTTCGATCAATTGACTAAAGCCTCTTTCCTACTGGACAAAAAAATCATTAAGATCTAGCTTTTGTCTTCAGTGGGAAAGGTTACAATTGGCATTCATTCCCTGGATAAAATAATCTGCAGTAGAAACGAGTATTTATCGTCTCCAGCTTCATTTTCACCTATTTTAAGTTTTGATTCTGTGTGACACGCATTGAAGTAAATATATAAATTAAATAAAAACAACAGGGATGTATACAGTTAATCTGCTTTTTTTGTCAAAGCCACAAGACTCCAGTCAAATAACAGTCATTTACCTCACTGACATCAAACCACATTTCATTTCTACAGAAACAAAATTAAACTAATCAAAACTTTGTTAATCTTTCCACTGTTCCAAAAAATCATCAACTCTGGTTCGATTAAAATAAACCCTTTATTTACATATTCTCTACTCAAAGCTACCAGGCTCCATTGACAGAAACAGTCACTTTGCATTGCTCATTGTCATAAAACACTCCTATTCAAACCCAAGAGGAACTAAATAAATATTTTGTTTTAAAACATGTCTTTGTTAGTCTTTCCACTGTTCCAACAATCACAAAACTGGTTTGAGAGTCTGACAGAGAGACTGAATAAGTAAACGATATATCAACAGTAGCCACGTTACCACGGTAACATTTTCATTGTTTACTAAAACCTGTTTTACTGCACGTTGTTTATAGTGAAAGTGACACACCAGTAAAAACAGAAAGGCTAGTTGTTCACTGGCAACGGAAACAGAGTCTATCACTGATTTTCTTTTTTTTGCAGGTTTTTCAAAGCTCTAACTTTTAGTGGAAAAAATATATAATTGTCTCGGTAGCAGTGGACATAAGTCACATTGGGGTTACAGTGTTCAAGTTCTTTATGTTCAGCTTTATTCTGTCCTGCTTTTACCTTGAAATAAATACGTAGGATTAGCAGAGACTCTCTTTTCTTAGTGTTCATAAAGATTATTGCAGATTGAATATTAGGGGACCTCTTCAACTGTCGGTGTTTGTTCTGCAGGGATGACAGCAGTATCTTTGATGGGTTAATGGAAGGGGATGAAAAGGACAAAGCAAAACGGTACGACACCTTCTGAGTAGTGTTCAGATCCAACAACATCCTCCATGATATTACAAATAAGTTTTTATGAGACTTTATATGAGAATAAAGCTTCCCATGCAAAGATACATCAGCCTTAACTTACATTAGATGTTCCTATAAAGTTTTCATGATGTGGTTTATTCTCCCAAAATGAATGCACTTACAATTTTGCAGCATTTGCTAATGTAGCTGTAAACATTACCAAACTACTGTATGTTATCAAAACAAAACCTTTTCCTATTCTCGTTGTCTCGACACACAGAGAGTCCCGAAACAAGTCCGAGAAGAAACGCAGAGACCAGTTCAATGTCCTCATCAAGGAGCTGGGCACCATGTTGCCGGGCAACACCCGCAAGATGGACAAGTCCACTATTTTGCAGAAGAGCATCGACTATCTGCACAAACACAAGGGTGAGGATCGCTCAAATCGCAGACAGAAAATCAGTTTGATTCAGAGAGTTGTGAGTGTAACACTTCAGCTGAACGTGTTTGTTGACGTGTTGTTTGTCTCGTTCTTCAGAAATCGCTGCTCAGTCGGAGTCGACTGAGATCAGACAAGACTGGAAGCCTCCTTTTCTTAGTAATGAAGAGTTCACTCAGCTGATGTTGGAGGTGAGCATCGAGGACAGAATTCTTGGGCCGTCTTTCGAATACTGCACTGCTTCTTCTTTTTTTTTGTTGCATGTGTATTTATTCTGTTTAAACCCAGTAACCCAGTGTTTTATCTCAGATGCAGATGAAGATTAGGCTTCACTAATCAGTGTTTCACCGCCTCTGCAGGATTATGAGCGCCGCTGCTAAAATTTCACACGATCATCCTCTGCTCTCGTGTTTCGCTGTTTGCGGGGCTCACATCTGGATTCTACCAGATAGCGTGTTTCAGTCGGCTCTGCTTCGCAAAAGGATATGCGTCTGGTATATTTTCTTTGATGGAGCAGCAGGGCCGTTGCACAGATCAGATCAAGCCGGGCAGGAAGTGTAACCGCTAGAACAACCAGTCATTTTTTAAATATACCTTCCGATTGTATGAAATCACTACAACCACAAATATGTTATCCATGTCTTTCATAACTGGACTTTTCATGGTATTCACTTTGTCTGTATGCTACAGCACATCAAAGTAGAAAATAGCTACACTACACACAATTCAAACCAACAAAAAAACAACTACGAAGTCTACTTACTTACTGGTAGAAGCACAAATATTCAGGAAAAAACGAGATCAACAAAAGCTGCAAGTCAGGCAGACAAAACTCAAACGCTTTTGAAACGCTCCCGATGTGGTTTGAATCTGTGTGGAAGACGAAACAAAACACACGCAGGGAGCGGAGAAGAGCAAAGACTAGTAAATATAAGATAAAGTTTAGGGTACCGGTTACAAACGGGATCGGTAATGAATAATAATTCACAACATGAAAATTTGCTTTAGTATTTAGCGTTTAGTCTTTCAAAAACAACATTTTCACTGCAGTCAAAAATATGTTTGTTCTCCTGCTTGCTATATATTTATATTCATTAAAGAAAGGTTGTTTGATAAAAAGATAACAAACTCATTAAATCAAATGAATCACATTTAATCAAATTGAGGGATTTTGTTTGAGGGTACGACGACAGACATTCAAAGCTTGATTCAAAAGCCTCAATAGAAGCTTTGAATGTAAAAAGAAAATGATTTACATGTCCTTTTCTTTTTGTTTCTGTGAATTTTTGTTTCTGTCAGGCGTTAGATGGATTTTTCCTCGCAATTATGACTGACGGGAATATAATCTACGCCTCTGAGAGTGTGACGTCTCTACTAGAACACTTACCCGTGAGTATAAAGTGAATTATGGACAATGTGGAGTCACAAATCACATTTTTGGGAATATTCTAACAAAGCCCACATGTCAACAGTGCCCCCTGTTGGACACATGCACATGTTTAAAGTTCATTTTTCTGTGTTTCAGTCTGATCTTGTGGATCAGAACCTGTTGAACTTCCTGCCCATGGGGGAGCACTCAGACGTGTACAAGGCTCTGTCCTCTCATATCATGGAAGGAGAGACTCTGACGCCCGAATACCTGAAAAGTGAGTCTAATGTTTGATTTGCATCATTTCCTTTTGTTTTATTATGCTATTGTGCCAATTAATTTCTTGAATTAATGCTGTAATTTCTTTCTTTTTTTCTCAGCAAAGAATCAGCTGGAGTTCTGTTGCCACATGCTCCGAGGGACCATCGACCCCCAAGAGCCGCCTGTGTACGAGTACGTCAAGTTCATTGGAAACTTCAAGTCCCTGAATAATGGTGAGTTTCTCTTTACTACTCGTCTGAGCCTCGAGCTCCTGGTGCTCAAGTCTCATCTCCTCTGTCGTATCATCTGTCACCAGTGCCTAAATGTTCCCGAAACGGTTTCGACGGAGTGATTCAGAGATCGCTTCACTCCGCCTGTGAAGACGGAGTTTGTCTCGTAGCAACTGTGAGACTCGCCAAACCACAGTTTATCAAGGTGATCTTTCTCTCTTCCTCTGGTTGACTCACATCTGGGTTTGATGCTAGGAAAAAAGATCAACAGGAGCACTGCCACTGTTGGCAACTACTTTTTCTTTGTTTGAAAATATATATTTGTGTTATTCACACTGTGTGAAATCTTTCTCCCAGCTGAGTTAAGCAGCTAATGTTGATTTTACTTTTGCGGATAACCCTCTGATCCCCAAGCAGTTTGGGGGCATTTCTTCACTCCTGTTACATTTTACTCTCTGGACTTGTTTTTCACTGAATATATAAGTCCTGCAAATCTATGGAAAAAGCACAATCATGGCTAGAAGTAAAGAGAAATCAAAAATGTCTTGTGTGCAGAATAACACAGTTACCATGTCATAAATTATATTTTTTTAAAAAGAAATATGCAAGTTGAATTTTTATTTTATTTTATTTATTTTTATTTAAAATGTATTTAACCAGGAAAAGCCTCATTGAGATTAAAAATCTCCTTTACAAGCGTGTCCTGGCCAAGACAGCAGCAGCACATTAAACAAAGTTTCAGACATACAACATAAAACAGTGACAGACAATAATAAAATAAAAAAATTCCAAGTGTCCACAAATGTTACTAATGTTGGAAAAAATGGGGGCTCTATGTGCTATATATTTAACTATTTCCATTTTTTTTACAAACTTCTGACAGCCTCTCCTCTCCTCTCTGCTCTGTGTTCAGCAGCCCGCATTTTAGTTGAAGTTTCATTGAATTTCTGTCAAGTGACTGTTGTTCTCAGATAAATCAATTATGGATTCATAGTTGCGCTGAAGAGCTCAGAATTATATGTTTTTTACAGTATCTGGTTAAAGCAAACGGTTCATTTGTGGCGAGATTTTAAATGAGACATGTAGAAAACATTTCTATTTATGAAATATCACAATTTTACTCTTCTTTTTGGCTGCTTTTTATGACGGAATACTTTGTCACTTTGTTGGAAATCTGATGATGTGGCTGTGATCAACAATGTAGTTTTGTTGATTGTTTAAAGAAAACGTGCTTTTAGATCCTGTCTGGCATGTTTTGGGGTTCAGAGGTTTGAAAATCAAACATTAACCCTTCAGCATTTTGGCATTTTTAGTACATATGTTTTTTAGATAAATGTAGATGATGTCTAAATACATTTTGCACCATCACCTCTGTCTGTTCACAGGAGATGTGCACTGTAGAGGAGCCCAATGAGGAATTCACCTCCAGACATAGTTTAGAGTGGAAATTTCTCTTCTTGGACCACAGGTAAAGTTTTTATGCATTTTTATTTTATTTTATTTTTCACAGTGTCTTCTTCCAATTTGGGATTAAAAAAATAATAATACAATTTTTGAATTTTGTTGAAAATTAGCACCAAACACCAGCCAGATGATGGTAAAATCTACAAGTTGCTGCTAGATTTGCTTGAGCGGCTGGCTAAGAAAAGGACATTTTCTAAACTGATAGTTACCCTTTACCAATGGATGATTTATTAAGGGTACTTTCACTGCTATCCCATTCTGTAAGAGTTGATGTGTGACATAAGCAGGAATTCTATAACTAATATTAAATAGTTTGTGAAATGTCAAAGAAATCATCTCCAGACCATATAAGCTATTTTCTTACTATTATGGTTTAAACTGCCTTTTTTTAATTTTTAAAACATTTTTTTTTGTGTTTGAGAAAGTGTGCAGAAGTCTCCCAATGACTCACCTCAATAACCTTTTCTTTGTTTGTCCAGAGCTCCTCCCATCATAGGCTACCTCCCGTTTGAGGTGCTGGGTACGTCAGGGTACGACTACTACCACGTAGACGACCTGGAGACGCTGGCCAAATGCCACGAACACCGTGAGTTCATCTCAAAGCCACTTCATCCATGATTTCTCAGCTCTCTTTTTTGAGCCGTCAGCCATCAGTCAGCTCCTTCTCCTTGCGTGTCTGCAGTGATGCAATATGGCAAAGGGAAGTCCTGCTACTACAGGTTCCTCACCAAGGGGCAGCAGTGGATTTGGCTTCAGACCCACTACTACATCACCTACCACCAGTGGAACTCCAGACCAGAGTTTATTGTCTGCACACACACTGTTGTGAGGTACGTGGAAGATTTTAAA
This sequence comes from Anoplopoma fimbria, assembly GCF_027596085.1. Lineage (NCBI taxonomy): Eukaryota > Metazoa > Chordata > Actinopteri > Perciformes > Anoplopomatidae > Anoplopoma > Anoplopoma fimbria. Next base: position 26,214,241 of record NC_072456.1, read on the forward strand.
AGTTTCTCACCAGCTGAGATGAAAGAATATGGTGCGAGAATACGTAAAAATCTGCAAGACACCTATGAACAGTGTTACTTGTGCAAATGGTCAGATTTTCCCAATGAGTTTTTGTCAAAATATTGTTGTCATCGAAAAATAAAAAGATCTTCGAGCGCTTTTTGATGAAACGCTAGGATGAAGCACCCTGCGGACTATTTTCTGCCAGAAAAAGAGGCTATGTGGACACAGGCTCTTATTCTGAAACATCAATATTCCCCAAAAAGAAAAACAATTTTGACCGACATCCTGTTACCCTGAAAACAAATGCCCATTGTTCAGAAAATACACATTCTCCCTGCAACAAACAGAAGCACACGGCTAATTATTATGCAGAATGAAGACATATTTATTATGACATTAGTAAGAACAAAGGATTTTATTGGTCAAACATTTCGTAAGCTGCTGAAATTTAAGTCCATCTGAATGTTTTATCCCCGGCATTAACAAGAAATGATCAAATACGATTTTACGAAATTTCCACGAAGATTTTCTGTACTTGTTGTGAAACAGCTCTTACCCAGAGACATTAAAATTCCTTGGGACAAGAGTAGAACACCACATCATCTTTGTCCTTCACATCTGTCTCTTTAATCAACATGTTCATTCACCGTCTTTGCTCCACAGCTACGCTGAAGTGAGAGCAGAGCAGCGCAGAGAGCTCGGGATTGAAGAATCTCAACCTGAGATCACAGCAGACAAGGTGAGACTTCTGCTCAACAGTTGTGTGTTTTTGTTTTAAATTCATTAACTGTAGAATGATGGATCAGATATCTGTGATGGATTTGCACGGAGACCCCGGCTGACTTTCTCCCTCCGACCTCACAGACGTCTCAGGATTCAGGCTCTGAGTCGCAGCTCAACACGTCCAGCCTGAAGGAGGCTCTGGAGCGCTTCAACCACAGCCGCACGCCGTCGGCTTCGTCTCGCAGCTCGCGGAAATCCTCCCACACCGCTGTGTCTGACCCGCCCTGTAAGCAACGATCTCTACACGACTTCAACATTTTATATTAGGGTGGACTTGAGAAGAAGTTGCATTGAACCGAATATTTTCCGTCATTGACTGAAATTTGAAACTGAAAAAAACAGTTTGCTCTCCCACTTGCTGTCAAAAACACACAAAGAAAGCTCACAACAATAATACCAGACTATCGAAGCTTCATATGCAAACCTCAATATGGGCTTTTGTTGAAAAAAAAAAACATCTACTTTGTTTTTCACATTTACAGAGCCAGAGCTGTGTATTAACACAGAATTTTTTTAATTACAAACAGAACGAGAGGTAGACAACCGTGAGGAGATATTTGCTAAATTTAACCAGAAAGTATTTCATTAAAATCAAAGAATCTGCCTTTTCAATGTGCCTTTAGCCTTATTTTAATAATAAAATATAAAATGAAGGGTAATAATAGATTATGACAGAATATTTACAACCCTGTCTGTTAAAATGATGGACAACGAGAAAGTCTAACTCAACCACATGTTTCTGTTTCCCTCTCAGCGTCACAGATGAAGCTCCAGGCCGACAGTAGGAGTACTCCGGGTCGCCAGTCCGTCTCCGCTGTGGAGATGACGTCCCAACGAAGGTCATCCATCAGCAGTCAGGTCGGTGGAGAGACCAGAGCGGAGTCTGGTGTATAAGGGCTTTAATTAGGGAGAAGATGTTATAATTAATTAGTAATAGTTAATTGGAATAATCTGAAGTGATTTGTTCTGAACTTTCTTCATTATTCATTGTTTGGTTTGGTGTTAATGTTGGTCTGTGTTCATTCTTTCAGCAGTCGATGAGCTCCCAGAATACAGGACAGAACATGGCAACATCCATGGTTTCACAACAACAACAACAACAACAACAACAACAACAGCAGCAGCAACAACAACCTCAACAGCAACAAGTTCAGATCAGCAGCCAAGTAAGATATCTATGTCATTTTCTAAAAGCCTGATTCATTCATGTCTTGTCTAAGGAGCCAGAGTTTTCAGTCAGTGAAGCCTCATTACTGGATTCATTATCTCCACCAGCTGCAAGCCCAGGGGGGAGATCATGTGTTGGTTTGTGAGTGTTTGTGATCCGTCTGTCTGTCCACGGCCAATCTCACATACTACTGGACCCATCAGACTAATCTTTTTTGTTTGTGCACATTTATATCTGAATGCCAGAGGACCTCTCGTGGTTGTTTTTTGACGCAGTTATGCATGATATGAGACGAGTCAAACCCTGTTTCTTTCATCTTCACTGTCATGTGTCAGGGAGACACACCAAGAGGCGATCTGCTCTCTTCTGAGTGCACTTTTGTAGTTCGTAAATTTCATTTTTATATTATTATAAATGGTATGCTATGGTTTAATTTATTTAAAAAAGCTAATCTTATAAGTGGAATTGTTTCTGAACTACCTTGATAAACAGAAGATTTAATTTACCAATTCCGCTTTTCTCCTCTTCCTAATAAGATCACATATCCCCATCAATGTTTTGGTTTTCTACACTTACACATTTTACGTATAAAGCAGTCTACCCGAGATATGAATCACTGAATCAGTCTTTAGAATGAATCACTACCTCATCAGCTGACATTTAACTTCCCGCTGTGTCCCTCTATGTTCTTGTTCCCTGACAGTCGATGGTGCAGTTCTCCAGTCAGCTAGAAGTCATGCATAACCTGAAGGAGCAGCTGGAGCAGAGGACCAGGCTGATCGAGGCCAACATTCAGCGGCAGCAGGACGAGCTGCGGCAGATCCAGGACGAGCTGCATCGAGTCCAGGGACAGAACCTGCAGGTGAGACTCACAGACTGAATATAAGAAGTGGACGTAGTGATCGTGGCGTCACCCAACAGCAAACCCTAAAGCATCCCCTGCTTTATGGTCTATTTGACACTAAATTAACCATAATTTACCAAATGAACATCATGCTGTATTGAAAAAGACTTGAAACTAGAGATTGAGACCATAAATCATATGAGAAGTAGAGTCATTCTGTATCTATTCTGTATGTTTCAGATGTTCTTGCCTAAAGCAGCCGGAGGACTGAGTCTGGGCTCCGTTCAGATGGCCCAGGGGAACATCGTGCAGCAGGGTGGAACCCTCGGCATGCAGGGTCAGGTGGTCTCTGCAGGGCCTCTACAGACCAGCATCCAGCAGCAACAACATGCCGTCCAGCCACAGCAGCAGACACTCCTACGGGATCAGAACACGGCGCTCTCACAGGTCTGACAAACTAAACTAAGTCTCCTTTTCCCCACTTTAGTTCTGTTCCTTAAACTCATCTCAGTCTCTAACTCCGGTCCCGTTTGTTTCATTCTCAGCGGACGTCTCTGACTCTGCAGCCTCAACAAAACTCACTGTCGGCGTCTCTCTACAACACGATGATGATCCCTCAGCAGAGCCCGGCTAACGTGGTCCAGATCGCCACCAGCCTGGCTCAGAACACCGGGCCCAACACTCCCGCCGTGGCCACATTCGCACAGGACCGTTCTGCTCAGATTAGGTTTGATTATCTCATTTTATTATCATGGTTATTATTATTAGCTTGACCACATATCGCCACTCTAACCACCGTTGTATGGTAGACTAGCATTGCTTCTTTGCTTTGTATTATCTATTGGGGCTGCTCTCTATTTTTTCACCAATAGCACCAAGCGGAGGATGTCTGCTTCATACTTTGTGATTAGGGGTGGGGGAAAAAATTGACTCTTAGATGCATCGAGATTTCCTCTTGAACGATTATGACTCGATGCAGAAAACTCAATAATCGTAAATTTAAAACTCAATTCTCAACTCGATGATCGCCTGCAACAATTCTGTGACCTCTGGCTGTCTGTTCCTTACCGCTGCCCCTGAACGCAACAGACATAATACACGTGCATCTTGTTTACATTCTAAGCTAGACTAAATACTAGCTGAATTTTAGTGAGAGCGGCTGAACTTGATTAGCCTAATATGGATACAATCCGACCGGCACTCCCTGGCTTAAAAGCTAACGTATGGAAACTTCTTCTTCCGCCAAACTCGGAAAAGGCAAAGTGAATCACAAAGTAGATTGCAACTTATTTTGCCAAGGATTTGCGCCCCTTCACAGTCATTGAGAATGAGAGCTTTTGCGCTATATTGGACAACCGAGAAACAACATTCATCTCGACCTCTTTGAGGACACAATGAAACTCTACAACCAAACCAAAGCTACATGGAATCACTGAGGAAAGCGGGTATGATAGAAGTAATACGCTCTGCATGTCATCCGTTGCCATATCTAGTGTCACCGTAACCGTGCACTTAATCACTGTACGTTTAGTTTTAACACATGTATTTCAATGCATCAAGATAAATTGATAATCGTTTTGTAATCGCATCTACTTTATATAGATGAGCTTGTATCCACCAGAGCAAGGAGAGACAAGACGTACGGTTGTAAAAGCACAACACTTACCAGCAACATTCAGTGTCCACCCGACCGATCTGCTCCCACAGATGAGCTTTTGTCTGAAATATAAAGTTCAGGACAGACAGTCAGCCAAAACGAGCTTCTCCTCAATGAACTACAATGACGTCGCCCTTGCTTTTCTAAAAAGTTTAGAGATTTTCAATTAGAATCGCTCCCAGTGGTCGCTCAGAAAAACAGACGATGGGTGCAACAATTGTAGAAATACGCTGGCGCTCAGAAAAAGGCGCTTTGTGGACACGGGGCCCTAATTTGTGTTTCTGCCACACCATTCTATTTGTAAAATAGTAAAAAAACACTATTTCCATGTGCCTCCGTGACCTCTAACCTGACCTTTTGACCCTCAGGTTTCCTGCCAGTCCTCAGCTGCTCACCAAGCTGGTGACGGGTCAGATGGCGTGCGGTGCCGTCATGGTCCCCACCACCATGTTTATGGGCCAAGTGGTGACGGCCTTCGCGCCTCAGCAGGGCCAGACCCAGACCATCAGCATCTCCCAGCAGCCACCACAGCAGCAGCAGCAGGAGCATCAGCAGGTACAGCAGCAGTCACAGGCCACAGCCATGCAGCAAGGGCAGGCTCAACTGGCCCAACAGCAAACACAGTTCCTACAGGTAACACACCGGGGGGGGTTAACATTTATGTAACTTTAGCGGGTCTAAATGACAATGACAGGTACTGCAGTTACTGTGTGTTCTGTATTATGTAGTTGGCTAGTGGTGTAACGGAAACGCGGATAAATGATATCGTATAACCATCAACAAAAGTTTTATATCCAATTGTTATCAGCTAATAAGTTCAGGAGATTGGCATTCATGCTTGCTCATTGCCTCTTCTTTATAACGTTCCATTGTGACGACAAATCTGTGTTGAAATCAGCAGGACGAGAGCTAATAACGTTAGCAACAATGGAGCTAACGGCTAACGTACGAAGGTTCCATTAAGTTAAATGGTGGACTGGTCTCTGCTGGAGTCTGAGCTGAAGGAGTTTCTGGTGAACCTGCATGATTTCATCTGGTTTCTCCAGAATCCGACCCGGTGGCTCCGATGACGAGCTTTAAGAATAACTTTATAGAAACAGACGATCTTCTCTCTGATGGTCTGGTTACTGATGGAGGTCTATAGAGGATCAGGACTAAACTGAGACTGGTTCAGAACCAGTTTAAAGTTCCTCACAGTAACTTTAAATCTTAACTTGGCTCCTCAGGTCAACTTCCATCCTCTCATCATCCCACTAATCCAAATTTGTTTCCCACTCAAGGCTCCTCGGCTTCTTCATGGAAACCAGTCTGCCCAGTTGATCCTGCAGGCAGCGTTCCCTTTGCAGCAGCAGGGAACCTTTGCTGCCACGACACAACAACAACAACAACAACAACAACAACAACAACAACAGTTACAACAGAAGCAGCTACAGCAGCAGAAACAGCAGCTGGCTCCTCACAGGACGGACAGTTTGTCCGACCGCTCAGCTTCACAGCCACAGTAGCCGGCTGCAGCCAATCAGTAGCGGAGCGAGAGCCAAACCAGAGCGTGGGGGGTCTAAAGAGGAGTCCTGAGACGTGATTGGACGATCAGGCTGTGGATCCCCCCCCCACCCCCAGAAGGATCTTTAGCTGTTTGCACTTAACTCCTGCTGCAGAGAACACAGGACTGGGCTCGCTGTGTCTCTCTGGCTGGAGGCGTTTCTCCAAGAAACCAGGGAGCCACAACCCCTATAAAGGACCCCCCTCACAACCTCCCCCGGTGTGTTCAATGTGTGTGTGTGTGTGTGTGTGTGTGTGTGTGTGTGTGTGTGTGTGTGTGTGTGTGTGTGTGTGCTCGCTCCTCCATTCGCCTCACAGGATTATTTTTATGCAGAAGTTTCCGGTTAATAAACTTAATGCAGCCGAAGCTTCGAGGACGTCCTAGAGAAAAAAACCAGCCAGAGGCTTGTTTGTTTTTGGATGTTTTCTCCTATTCTTGTTTTTGGTTTTTTTTCATGTAAAAAATTATAATTATGGGTCAGAAAATATTTTTTAAGAATGTGGTGTAGATTGAACTTTTACTGTACAGAACTTGATGTGTAATATATTATGTAAATATACCAGAAAAAGAAAGAACTAATATTTTATATGATGCATGAAATGAAATGCGTAGTCTGTTATTCGCAGCTTTGAATATATGTTTTTGTTTTTGTTTTCTAGAACTCTAAAGAAAAGATCTTAAAATGCTGAGTGGCTGATATTTTCACAGACTCCCAGTTTGTGTGTCTGCTCAGCAGACGATGCTGCTTGTTGTGTCACAGTTTGTTTAAACCTCGAGCCAATATTTTCACAGGACTTCATAAAACTGTCAAATTGATCATGAGAAATGTTTTGAAGTATTTTTTTTAAAAAAAAACTTTTTAAAATGTGCATAAAGTCTGCACACAAATTTTAAACTTGAGTCAAATATTAATATTAAATATGCAGATTAAGTTAAATGTATGCAACAATAATAACATAATGCTTTATTTCTTCATTTTTAGCACGGAGATCCTTTCATTTCAGTTCCATTCATAAAGTCTTTGAAGCGGCTTTATTCAATCTATAGGTATTTATCCCCTAAAATATATTGAAACATTCTCGTAGCTACTAACCGCTGTTTCGTGGTTGGAAGTGTTGTTTCTTGAGAAATTTTGATAACTGCACATTCAACTGCAGCTCTTTAAACTTCATGCGATTCTCTTTATGTTCACTCAATCTCACTTTAAACCTGCAATAACTGTTTTTGGCCACTTGGTGGCAGCAGAAACCCGACACCGACATATTCAATGTGTTCCAATACTACCACACTATTCAGTATGCCAGAAAACGATTGTGTCCCAACACACAGTACATCAAATGCAGTATTCCAGAAATACATCTGGTCTCCTTTTGCAGTATGAAAAGCCAGCATGCTGTTCTGACTGATCTGCAGAGTGAAGCTGATGCAGAAGTGTCCTAAACCTGCATTCTCTCTAATGGCCATCAGGTTGTGTAGAATTACATTCTTCATTATCAGTAATTAATGGACACATACTTTGACCTTTTATGACTTGTTGACCCATTAATTCCCCCAAGATATATTCAATAACCCTCCCTCTTTTCTGACCCAAACCTTCCCACTAATCATTTTCATACAGTCCCTTAAACTTCTTTCAAACTGCATCTGTAAAGACGGCATCTAGTTAATAATGAAGTCCTTTTAATCAGATGTGGTGCTGCAACACTTCAGTATTTAATATAAAAGTTCTCTACCTAATATATGTGGCCCTGTTTTACATGCAAACAGCACTCTGGAGAGATATATATAAATGATATATATACATATATATATATATATAACTACAACAAGAATGTAATTTAGTGTGTGGCTGTGAGAGACTTTTGCACAATGTCAGATGCAGTAAATAATAGAACTGAATTATTTTTCTATGACAGTGATAGAAACATGACCTCAAACCACAGCTACTACTTTTAAATGTGCAAACATAAATGAACCTGAAGGATCTAAACAAACTGTGACACACGCATACAAAGACTGTTGAACCTCTTTCACCCCAAAGAAAGAGCCGGTTCTATCTGTGAGTTGATGGTTATGCAAAGTTGTAAAAATGACACAAGCTTTTTTTTTTTTTTTTTTTTTAAGCAGACATTTGAGTTAAGTCAGTTGCCAAGTCACTAAAAAAAAAACATGAGAAAATGTTTGTTTTTTTAATCCAAAGAGACGGGAAGCCCTAAATAAAGAGGACACATTGTGATAAATGTTGTGTAGTTCAGATGTAAACACTTGAAACAGATTTCAGTTCATATTGTTTGTGGTGTTTTGGTTTGGCTCAGGAAATCCACTGCTGCAGTGCAACAACTACAAAAAACCACCTGACCCACTTTGAACGTTCATACAAACAAATGCCAGAAAAAGATTGAGTTTGTCCCAACCATAGGCCTTTTTTATTTTATATGCAACTTTGCCATATAAGGGCTAATGCTGCATTCAATATACCTCGGAAATTGGAATTAGTAGCAGGGGATGACGTCACAACCGAGTTGACAGCGTTAAAGTACAAGATGGAAAACTTAATTTGGTTTTCTTCAGCAAAGTTAGCTATTATTAGCATTACTATTTGATAACAACACGTTACAGTTGTATTTTTGTGCATCCAATACGTTAGCATAATGTTCACTAAAAGGAGTTGAACAGTGCTGTGTTTGTGTTGTGAGTTAATGAGAAACAAGGGAGACAGATGGGCTTAAAAACAGCATGTTACTATAGCTTGATTGCTTTTGATACATGGGAGGCCATCTTGGATTCTGAGGTTAGGGTTGGTGGGGTTTCATCCTACTTTACGAGTCTAAAAATCTGACTTCAGGGAGCTTTCCAGTTGAAATTCTGACATGGAACTCAGAAATATTTATTTTCCCAGTTCAAATGCAAAACTTTATAAACTATAACCTAAAGCGACAGAAGTTATGGACTCACTGAAGTTAGATTTTGCAGTAACGACAAAAAAGAACAGTAGTAACGTTACGAAGCGTAGATTGCTGCTATAAAATATATTTATATGCGTGTATATATATATATATTTCTATATGTGTATATATATTTATATATATTCGTATTCATGTGTATATTTGTACGTATAGACATATATTATTGAACTAGGAAGTCGCATTGAGATTAAAACCTCTCTTACAAATGAGACCTTAAAGTGAAATCACTAAACTAGAAATACCAGGATGTCCTCCTGCATTCGCTCTCATGTAACAGGATGCAAAGCCAGCATGCCTTTCTGGCTATTCTGACCCACAATCCTCATATAGCAGGGTACAGCTATGTGAGCAAGAGGGTCAAAGGTCAAGGTGCAATGTTATGGTGTAGTATATCCTAATTGAATGCATGCAACACGACCTACTTTGTAAGCGCAGTGGCTGAACTCTTTAGATTCTGGTTTCACCTGAATCAGTGATGTCACGATAAGGAAACACCTGCTATGACATCACAGATTAAGCAGGTATCGTTTGAGATGTTCGCATAAAGTCACAACTTATCACTCCTTTTTAAAGGATGATATAATCATTTCATGTTCCCACTATTATGCTGCAGTTTTCAGTTTATATTCTGATGCTTCACGTCCACTACTGCCCCCTGCTGGTCAGCTTTAGGTCCTACACCTTTATATTCTCACATCCCAATAAACAATGACTATATTGCATTTCATTTATTAAACTAAAAGCACTTTCCACAGCTCGCTGCTTTGCATTTAATTTCTTGAGCCAAACCAAACAAATTAAAATCAATCATTTGCGCCCCTTTTAATTGGAAAATAAAGCTGTAATAAATACTTCTGTTCCCTTTTATTCACTTTTCTTTTGTCCAGTCAGCTCGAGACAACACACACAACTGATTCAGAAATCAGACGACACATGAAAGATTTTTATTTAGCTTTTTTTTTTCAGATTTATAGGCTTTTCAACCAACCAGTATCACAAACAGAAAGTATCTCACAGCCTGTCAAATATTGACAATGCAGCTTTAGTCTGTTCACCGTTAAAAAATATATTTCCATTCCTTGTTTGTGGTGACCTCCATCTCCCTGTTACTACAGTACATTAGCTTTAAAGAAGGAAAAGGAAATTAAGCTAAATAAATAGGAAATAAACAGGTGAAACATGGATGCCGAGTTCAGGTGTCGCCGTAGCTACCACACAGCTGCTTATGGCAAAAGAAGTGACTTAAACCAGAACCTTTTAGCAGGTGGTGTAATCTATGCCGTACCTGACGTAGCCATTGATTTTGTGTTAACGATAGAGGCAGCTGGGTTTGTAATAATGGCTTTAATCATTGAGGAAGAGTTAACATGTGAAACAGGAAGCAGGAAATGTGCACATAAGATTGTTTTTCAGCTGTGGTGTAGCTTTCTGGTAGCGGTTCTTTTAAGGATAGTCCCTACGTCGGCATGGCGACACCTGGACGCAGAGGTAATCTAGTGGTTCAGGTCTCTGACTCTTTTTAAAGAATGCTCCTATGTGAAACAAGGGGTTAATAAACGAGGGAGATATTCCTCAAATATAATCTCAATTTAAATCAGATCTCAAAAACGGTTTCTTAAAGGATAGTTTGGATTGGGGGGGTTTATGAGGTACTTCTCCATAGTCAGTGTACAGTAGACGGCAAAACTTATTTTACACCAAAAGAAAATGAATAATATTAGTTTAAGTGTACGATATATTTATACAAATACGTCCACAGCAGCACATTACTTGGCTCCTTTGCTGGTCTGTTTCTACAAACTCAATATACTGTAATAAAACAGACTATGGAGAATAACCTCTTACAACCACACTTCACACAATCAGAGCTATATGTTTAACTATTTGTTGTTGGTTCTGGTTTTTGCATTCCTCCTCACAATGGGAAATCTAAATCTAGTGTTAAGTATGTGATTTTAATGCATCACGACAAAAAATATCAAGCCAGAGAGGAAGAGGGAATAAACAACCGTCTGCCAGCAGGTCAAATAAACAAAAAAAACATTCAATATTTAAAAACAAAAAGAAGGCAAGAGACGTTTTATTGGACTGAGGGAGGAACTGCAAGTCAGACTCTGTTTTTCTGCCAAAAAACCCAGAGTTTTTCTTTTACAGACGAGTCAGAGGACAGAAATCAGAAACACTCTGGTGTTCTGTCCCTCAGATGAGAACACAGCTCTTATAGAGAGCTGCAGCTCCTCCTGCTCCCTCCTAGCTAACCTCTAACTTTGTGTGTCCTCTCATTGAGGATTTTACGTCTCAAGAAAGGTTTCCAGGGCTTTCTGTGTGGAGTTCAAAGTGTATCTGATGAGGCTTCGATGTGCGTAATGCGTTACGTTATTTAATGATAACAAAACAGTGTATAACCTCCACCAGAAACCCTCCAGAGTTACAGACTGCTGTGGTACGGAGGTTAGCTAGGAGTAGAGGGCGTGACATTGGCTTTCTGTTGGGCCGTTCACATGTTCTGTTAAACACACACAGGGTCAAAACAACAGTCTCTACAGCAACGTAACCAAATCTTACACGTATGTACAGAGAAAACCTGAAAGTCTCCCGTCCGATTAAAATCCAGCATCCGGTTTGATGAAGAGGGCGGAGAAGGCGAAAGCCAGAAAAACGATCCCTCCGACGATTGTAACTGTGGAGGAAAACAAGAAATCATTTAATATAATTATGGGATGGACTATAAGACAAACAACAAATGTATATGTGACTTCTTCTAGAGATTAAGGGAAGATTAAAACAAATGTTTTCTCTCATCTATCGTGGTTATATTAGCATAGAATTAAATCCACTCTTTTTTATGTAACTTGCTTTTAAACAAATATGAGATTATTGTACATTTTAGGAATGAACTGTAAATAGATAAAACAGGATCTCACCGGTTCTGACGGATATTTTCTGGGCGATCATTCTCCCTCCTACAACAGCCAGCCCTGTACACAAACAGTGCCCAAGTGTTCCTCCCACTGCCACTCCAAATGGATCCTGGGAATTAAAAAAAAACGTGCCTGTCATGTTGATGCTAAAGAAAATGAAACATTTACTCTCCTAAAAATGTAGTTAACAGTTTGTCAACACAGCAGTGAGAGGGATTGGCTGTGTGTGGTTGTTTCAAACACATAAACAAAGGATTTCCACCAAAGATGAAAATTCAGACACGCTACAGACTGTAAACGGTATTTAATCACACATGCATGTGACCTTACTCTTTAGGATACCACCCCTGGTCATAAAGTGCACATGTCTAACAATATATGCATTTCTTTGTATTTCTATAACAAACCTCCCGAGCAGCCAGAATGATGGTGGTGAGCTGCGAGCGGTCCCCCCACTCTGCCAGGAAGGTGAGGGTGAGCGCCTGGATGAAGATGGGGGAGATAATGCTGTGCCACTTCCCCTGAGGCATGGCGGTCCCTGATCCAGCCTCCACATCTGGAGCCCCGTTGACCAGCTTGGACCGCTGGAGCTGCACGGAAAACACAAGGCAGAGTGTTTTTACTAAAACAACCGGTTTAACGCCCCATTTACAGATTTAAATATGGGAGTATTTTCATAACCGCATTATGCCTCACTCTCTTAGTCACTATATAAAAAGAGAAATGTCACGATTCACCTGCTTTCATGGACACGGTTCTAGATTTGAACAGATGTTTGATTATTAACGAGACTTTTGGTTGAACCTACAAAAGGGATGGGACGATGTACGATTTCATCGCGGATCACAATAAGTTGATCGTAAATATTTCCCCCCCCATTTTAGAGAACAATTTCTCGATTACTATGAAAATAATTGTTAGTTGCAGCCCTAGTTGAAACTGTAAAACCGCCATAGACCAATAACGCCTGGGGATAAAAATGGGTTCCATTCCAATCTTTATCTTTTGTAATAATGAGTTAATGCATTAACTTTGGATTCATTTAATTTCACATTCAAATCTTCACGCTCATACATTGTTTGCAGTTTTTCTCTCCTTGCATGTGTAAAATACAACTTTATCTTCAACACCATGAGGAAGCGTTCCTGGTGATGAAGTAATGAACCATGTGTGAGCCAATAGAAACAGGATCCACGCTGCAGGCGTTGCATAAATGATGTTTGCTTAATTACTGGTATCGACTTGATTGTCTTCCTAGGAAAGGAAAATAGCGGCCTCACCTCTTCATCCTTCTTCTTGATCTCTGCCTGCACCTCCTCCAGCTCCTCCTGGCCTTCATCCGGACTCATCCTCAGCCCCTCCCGCAGCATGCGCACACCGAAGATGGCAAACAGAGCGGTGGACACATAGTAGGTGTAGATTCTTGGTATGATGGTGGTGGCATAACCAAACAGTACTGGGGGGGAGGGGGAGGAAAGATTTACTTCCTTATTACTCAGCAAAAACATGGAGAAGTATGTCCATGTTACAGTTGTGCAATACAATAATTATTCTGTCTGTATATATAATATTTTTTTGGTATTGTGGATATTTATCTTTTTTTACTTATTTAATATTCTTTACTGTGTGATTACTTATTTACTTATTTACATTACATTACAGTCATTTAGCAGACGCTTTTATCCAAAGCGACTTACAGGAAGTGTGTTCAACATAGGTATTCAAGAGAACTACTAGTCACCAGAAGTCATAAGTGCATCTCCTTTCTTAAACAAGCATCTAAAAGCATAAACCAGAGCAAAAGTATAGTGCAGAAGCAAATTACTACGAAAAACAAATTATATATTAAATATTTATAATACTGGTTCTCTCTTGTTTGCACCATCCTCTCTGCTGCTGTAATCCTGCAGATTTCCCTGCTGCAGGACTAATAAAGGATTATCTTATTTTATCTTAATACAAGACCCCAAAATAAAAGCTCCTACTAACCAGACAGACAAGTCATGAGCCCCAGAGCCAGCATGGCCCCCGTCAGCACGGTGAGACGGTTGTAACGCATGGCCATGATGGCCGCGATGAAAAACGTCTTGTCCCCCAGCTCGGAGACGATGATGACGGAGATGGAGGCCACGAAGGCGTGGATGAAGCCCAGGTTCGCTTTGTTGGAGGAGCCATCTTCAGAAACCACCGGGCCGATCGGATGTGTACTCGAGGCTTTCTGTCGAGATAAAAAGCAACACGGTGACGATCAGATAAGTTACACAACGGGTCAGACTGGTTTCAATGTCTCCATGCTTCAAAGGGGCAATCACAAAGATTTTAATTTGGGTTAGGGTCACTTTCCATCGCTGTAGGAGGGAACACAATGGGGAATCTGACTATTTTTGCAATATTTATATATTTTCTGTAATACAAACTGGATGTCTTTGTTGGCATT